>NC_048228.1:27285836-27306210 GCF_002007445.2 Ailuropoda melanoleuca | reverse complement strand
CAATATCATTGACTATATTCCCTATGACTTATTTTATTCCCATGACTTATTCTTTCCATACCTGGAAGCCCATACCTCCCACTACCCTTCACTCGCTTTGCTCATCCTCGCCTTTCCTCTGGCAACTATCACTTCTCCGTATTTATCGGTCTGATTCTGCTTTTTGTTTATTTGTTTTGTTTTTTAGATTTCACATAAAAGTGAAATCATATGGAATTTGTCTTTCTTTGTCTGACTTATTTCACTTAATGTAATACTCTCTAGGTCCATCCTCAGCTTCCTTTTTTGACTTTAGCACTCAAGGTGGCTCTGCAATCCCTGCCTTTATGCCAATCTTCAAGGAGGGAAGAAAGGAGAAAGGGGTGGTACTATCTCTTGCTTTTTTCCCTTTTTAATGTCAGCAAACAAAATCTTTCCCAGAAACTCTCTGCTGGATTTCCCTTTTTGATTCATGGCTCTTTGGCCAGTACTTGGTCACATGGCAACATATCACTGTGAGGCTAGGAAAATGAGTATCCAGCTTTTGGATTCTATAATAGGTAGCAATAAGAAGGACAGTTGGGAAATTACTTTTGAGTTGGCCAAAGAACATTGTCTGACAGAATCTCATCTCAATCCCAGTGTCCCTGAGCCTGGACAGTATAAGAACAAGTTTACTGGGAGTTCAAGTATTGACGAGGCAGCTTAACTAACGTGTAGAGTTTCCTGAAATTCTTTCAGAATCTTGCTTCTGTATCACTGGTGTTCATTTTGTCCCTCATGTGATGTTTCCTGAACTATTTCTTATTTGTTCTCCCTTCTGGATAAACCAGTATGGTTTAGTGGTGAGGAGTGCAGGCTCTGGAGGCAGATGGTCAGGGTTTGAATCCTGGCTGGGCTAGCTATGCAACCTTTAGCTAGTTACTTAATCTCTGTGGGGCTTCATATCCTCAGTCATCAAGTGTGAATAATAGTGATACCTATCCCATAGAATTGCTGTGAAAATTAAACAATATAACTACATGAAAACACAGTCCATGCTAAGCATGTGCTAAATGCTTGATAAATGTTAATTATTATTTTTAATTTATTATTTTGATTTATCTTTAGATCTTACCAATGTATATAATCACAATGTTTGTTATATAGAAGTAGCTCAACTAAGAATTCCCTTCTGGTTCCTTTCTTTGTACATAAATGACACATTTTTATGTAATGGTGTGTGTGTATTATATCTGTGTGATTTCTGAAGGTGGGGTATAGCTTAAATCTTTCCAGGAAAATGTCCCAGGCCCCAAGGATTTCTGGAAAAAATTACTTTTTGAAAAGCAGTCTTTGAAAAAAAAATACTTTTTGAAAATTTATCTTTGAAAAAAATCACTATAGTGAACTGTAGTTGTAAAAACACATTTCTAAGATCTTTATGTTGTCTTTCATTAAACCATCTGCTTTAACAGAAATTGATAAAATGTGGGAGTGCCATCAAGAGGCATCAGGTTAAACTAATAAAGAAGGGAAGTACATGTCTCCACCTTATCATTTAGGCCAGGAGGATCCTAGGCCCTGAGCAAAGCAGCTGCTAATGGCTGGAGGCTGATTTCCATGTGTTCACTTTTCTCCACTGGAAAGATTACTTACTGAATATCTCTTCATGAAAGTGTCTAAAAATAAAGGATTGCTCCATCCTAAAAAATAAAATAAAAAAAAATAAAGCAACCTGACATTATTTTCATGATATATAANCTTTTTAATGTCAGCAAACAAAATCTTTCCCAGAAACTCTCTGCTGGATTTCCCTTTTTGATTCATGGCTCTTTGGCCAGTACTTGGTCACATGGCAACATATCACTGTGAGGCTAGGAAAATGAGTATCCAGCTTTTGGATTCTATAATAGGTAGCAATAAGAAGGACAGTTGGGAAATTATTTTTGAGTTGGCCAAAGAACATTGTCTGACAGAATCTCATCTCAATCCCAGTGTCTCTGAGCCTGGACACTGTAAGAACAAGTTTACTGGGAGTTCAAGTATTGACGAGGCAGCTTAACTACCATGTAGAGTTTCCTGAAATTCTTTCAGAATCTTGCTTCTGTATCACTGGTGTTCATTTTGGCCCTCATGTGATGTTTCCTGAACTATTTCTTATTTGTTCTCCCTTCTGGATATCCTGGCCTGGAAACCAGTATGGTTTAGTGGTGAGGAGTGCAGGCTCTGGAGGCAGATGGTCAGGGTTTGAATCCTGGCTGGGCTAGCTATGCAACCTGGAGCTAGTTACTTAATCTCTGTGGGGCTTCATATCTTCAGTCATCAAGTGTGAATAATAGTGATACCTATCCCACAGAATTGCTGTGAAAATTAAACAATATAACTACATGAAAACACAGTCCATGCTAAGCATGTGCTAAATGCTTGATAAATGTTAATTATTATTTTTAATTTATTATTTTGATTTATCTTTAGATCTTACCAATGTATATAATCACAATGTTTGTTATATAGAAGTAGCTCAACTAAGAATTCCCTTCTGGTTCCTTTCTTTGTACATAAATGACACATTTTTATGTAATGGTGTGTGTGTATTATATCTGTGTGATTTCTGAAGGTGGGGTATAGCTTAAATCTTTCCAGGAAAATGTCCCAGGCCCCAAGGATTTCTGGAAAAAATTACTTTTTGAAAAGCAGTCTTTGAAAAAAAAATACTTTTTGAAAATTTATCTTTGAAAAAAATCACTATAGTGAACTGTAGTTGTAAAAACACATTTCTAAGATCTTTATGTTGTCTTTCATTAAACCATCTGCTTTAACAGAAATTGATAAAATGTGGGAGTGCCATCAAGAGGCATCAGGTTAAACTAATAAAGAAGGGAAGTACATGTCTCCACCTTATCATTTAGGCCAGGAGGATCCTAGGCCCTGAGCAAAGCAGCTGCTAATGGCTGGAGGCTGATTTCCATGTGTTCACTTTTCTCCACTGGAAAGATTACTTACTGAATATCTCTTCGTGAAAGTGTCTAAAAACAAAGGATTGCTCCATCCTAAAAAATAAAATTAAAAAAAAATAAAGCTACCTGACATTATTTTTGTGATATATAGCCATGGGACACTAGGAAGAGAAGACATCATGGCAGACACTGTTCTTTGGCTCACTCAAAAGTCATTTCCCAACTGTCCTTTCTATTGGTGCCTTCCATAGAATCATTTTCCCAGACTCACATTATTTCTCTTGACATATAACATGCATACTCTCTAGTTTTTGTTAGAGCTTTCCAGATTGCTTATTTTATGGGCGTTGGTATTGATAGAAGATCAAATGGTACTCCAACAATATTTTTTCAAGACCAAAATACATGGCTTAAGGAGAAGAACAAAATCTGGCTGAGGAATGGTTGGCAGGATGCTTGAAGGTGATTGTGCCTCAGTGGGAAGGAAGGTGCCGATTAGAAATGTGGAAGCAATTCTGAAGCAAACTGTTAATTTCTTACAATTCTACTTCAGGTCTGGTTTCATGTTTTGATTGAGACATAGTCACTTTATAATTTATCGAACGTTCTTTCTTGCCTTTGGTATTTAAGCAATCGAAGTTAATCTCTTTGAAAGAGATCTCAGTTGGATTGATGTAAGATTGAAAAAAAAACCATTAAGAGAAAAGCAATAAAATAAAACACTTTAGGGCGAGTAGCACAGATATTATAGTCTTAGCCCTTGCAGTATGACCCAATAGGCAGAATAAGCTCTGGCCAAACAAGAAATATGAGCCAAATGTTCAGCTTCTCTCATTAAAAAACAGAATTATACACCATCATAGACTTAGCAAGGCTATTGTTTTAAGAAGGAATTAAGCAGGATTGGTTTACCTATCTTATTATCATACCAGAAATTCAGCCTGGAGGACTCACCAAATAGATGTCTCCTGAAATTTCTCTTTGTTTGTTACAAAAACTTAGCCAGAGATTGGAGTCTGAAAGGGAGAGAGGAGAAAAGAAAGAGAAGAGAAGTAACGACTCTAGGAAGAAAGTAAAGTGGTAGGGCTTTTGCATCCTGATTTCCCTTCTCTGGGTTTTTGGTTTCCAAGGGATTGATGAAAGGCACAGAGACCTTACAGAAGTAATAAGTGTTATGGCAAGAGGAGAGCTTTTTTACCTGCTCTCCTGTTTGTGGGGTGACAGTCCAGAGTGCGACATTATTTACAGTGAAAGCAATCACACAGACAGTTGGCAAAAACTAGGATTTTCTGGACAACTGATGTATCTACTTTGTACCAAGAAGGTGTGTATCACCAAGACAGATGGCCCTCCCGTCATGCACCCTGAGAGGAGAGCCGGCCAGCCTGTTACCAGGAAGCTTCTGGGGAGGTTAAGGTAACCCTACAGTAGAGGCAGGTGAAAAACTCTTGGCCAGAAGACTAGACAAAATAAATGGTAATCACTCAAAGGTTGGCAGTCTATGAAGACCACATAGAATAAAGAGCTGACCATGAGGTTTTCAGAAGTAGCTTGGATTATCAGAGGATATTAGACTGTAGTGACCTGAAGACAAAGGACATTGAAATGAGGGGTGTCCTTGCTTGCTGTGCCTCAAGGATGTGTAAGCCATATTTCCCCCCTTATATCCCCAGGTCAATTTAGGGAGGGATACAGAAGGTGGGGTGGCTATAGGGGAGGTTAAATATTTTTATTAATAAAAATATTAATGGAGAGATCATATAACATTTTAAAATATGAGGTGGGAGTAAATTAAACTAGATACAAATTTAGTTGAGTTTATTTTGTGGACAGATTAGTTATGAACAAAATAAGAGAGCTGTCTCTCTGCAATTCTAAGCTCTATGAATTGTATGACCGTCCTAATTAAATAACTATGTATTTACTGATAGAGGCCAGAAATCATCTGTATTTCTTCCCCCAAAATCTTAGTAATATTATCAGTTTATTTAATCATTCCTTGAGATCAATACTTCTTATGAACTATCTGATATGAGACCCTAAGAAACCTACAAAGTAGGCATTATTGTCCTACTGTATAGATAAGTTAGTTAAGTCTAAAAGAAATCAAAAGACTTAATCTAGTCCATCTAGCTAATAAGTAATAGAGCTTGGATTTAGACCAGGCTAAAAACTTACATGGCTCACATATTACCTTTTATTATAAGTTGCCTTATTTTATCATAAATAGATTACAACTGATGCATTATTAAACTCTTGACTTCTAATCTCTTCTATGTGGTTTTAAACCATGATTTAAATTTGGTTAATTACTGAACTTTTTGCATGGTTATAATACATTTTATCAGCTATATTTAAAATTATTTAGTGTTTTCTTCTTAATTGTCCCTTGTCTGTGTTTCTTACATTATTGTTGCCTTTAGAATTGCACATTTATTCAATAAGTATTTATTGAACACCTATTATATGCCAGGAACTGCTTTAAGTTTGGGATATACTAATAAATAAAACTGGAAATGATCCTTATCCCCTTGAAACTTACATTCTGTTGGCAGACACAAAAAATAAAATGAGTAAAGAAATTATAAGATATAGTAGAAGATGATAAGTTCAACGCACAGAAATGTGAAGTTGCGTAAATGGAGTTGGCAATGGGAGTGGTTTGCTATTTTAGGGAAGAGGGTAAGAATAGGTCTATTGAGAAAATTCCATCTGAGAAAAGCGTGAGGAAGTGACCTTGCCCATCCAGAGGAAGAGCAGTTCATGTGAGCATATAGGCAGTGCAAGGAAAATAGGCAATGTGGCCAGAGGAGATAAAGTAGGGTAAATTCAGAGAACAATTGGGGTTGTTGTTGAACAGATCATATAGGAACTTGAAGGTCATTGCAAGAAAGTTGACAAGATTGTAATAAGGCTTTTAAATAACTTCATATTCCTTCTTAACATGCATTGTGGCTGGAAGCACATACTTTACTGGCAGATGATATCTTTACTCTTTAAAGTTCTTTACTAGAGGATGATGACATCCATACACATTATGTTTACATTTTTGTTGATAGACTGTAATCTATCATAGATCCTTCTATTAGCAGATTAGTGGTTTGCCCACTTAGAAAGTGATTTTTTAGTTACTAAACCACTGAGAGTCACAGGATTCTCACTACCATTTCTGACTAATCAGTGTTCGTCAGCTTTTTTTTTTTTTTAAACATCCATAAACCCCAAGATCAGGCAACATCATGGACAGACAGGATTCTAGAGTCGCTACTGTTGTGCTTCTTTTCTTTCTTCCCACTCCTAAAATTGTTACTAAGTGACAGAGGGGAAGGAGTTAAAACAGCTTTAGTCCCTTTGTCAACAGGTTCTCAGGGAGAAAAGACATGATATTTGGTAGGAAGAAAAGCCTTGTCTTGAAAATGCCTTCAGCATGATGTCTAGGCTAAACCAAATTAAACTAGGATTAGGAGCTTGGCACCCTGGAGAATGTCTTCTAAACTATAGCAAACTCTGGAGTATAAAATGAAGCTGTTTTATAATTGGGTGCTCCCACTGTGTGAAGACCCTGTGAACCTCCCTTAGAAACCTCATCCATTCTTGACCAGAAGGGTGGGGCTGATCCAGCAAGGGAAGTCCTGGGGAGCCAGCCTTGATGTCTTCCTTTGTCTGTTTGGTCCTTTTAATCGAAATTACTTACTCGAGTATAATTCTGGTTAAAATCTCTGATTCGCATTTGTCCAATCTGAAAATTTAACCTGTTAGCTCAGTGTTAGAAAGTGAATCTTCAAATATAATTATTCATAAGAAAGGACCAGATTTACCACAGGTTCATAGACAGTTTTGTTTTGTTTTGTTTTGTTTTGTTTTGTTTTGTTTTGTTTTGTTTTGTAAATCCAGTGAGGTATACAGGGGAGCAAGCCTCTTCTGAATAATATTATTTTGGGGAAATTGAGCTCTAAATATTTTGAGAGGAATTTAAAGATAAATGGCAGGTCACTAAGAGGCAAGAAAACAAATTTTTAGAAAACACGGAGGAAAAAATGTATGTGTTGTTCTTTCAGATTTGAGAGTTGAGAACTATTAGCTCATTTGAGAAATTCTGCCGTTGTTTGAAACTTCCGAAGTTTCTTTTCTGAGAATTATTTTGGGAAATATATCTTTTAATAGTGTCTCTGAATGTGGCATATCTTTATTCTTTTGAATTGTGTTTCATTCTTGGAAAAACTTAGAAGCTACCTAGAAATAAGTGCTACGAATAAGGTAGATATTAGAGGGCTAAAGAAATATGTGAATATAGCTGTGACTCATTTTTTTGAATGGCTGATAAACTAAAAGTGAAGGTAACTTTAAAAGTGAAGTACAAAACTACCTGATCAAAATACCTTCCTTGGAATAAATTACACTCTCCCAAGATGATTGCTTGAAGGACAACACTCACGTGGATGTTTCTTTCCTGACCATCCACCCTGATTATCCTATTTAAAATACCGACTTTAATAACCGTATTTAAAGTAGTTATTCTTACTCAAGGTCTTTGTTCAGTAGATGTTTTCCCCTATGCCATTGTTCATAATTGCTATTTATGGAGATCAGAACTGTATTAATACTATAGATTTTAGCTTCTCTTAATAACAGTGGGTATGGCTCAGAGAAAAAGAGTGCAATTTTCCCAATATGGATGTTGGAGAATAGTGTTGTCTTTTTCTAGCAGCCTCATGAAACTCTACTGCATTGTATTTATCACAAAAAAACCCTACAAACACCTTTTACAAATAGCTAGTGATTACAAGAAATAACACTTTGCAGACTTCTGTGTAATACAAGGAATTTGCTTATTATGCTCCTTTATCTACATCTGAACACTATGATTTAGTTTCTGCTGAAGTGATGGTTTCTTTTCTACCAAAAAAGGGTAATAAATTTCGGAGTACCTTATAGAAAGTTGAGATGAGCTGAGTAGTCCTAAAAACTGAAAAGTGCTAGTTCTGCTTCAGCTGTGCCTGAGGTAATTGTATGTGTGCATCTGTGTATATACATGGATATCACACACACATTAGTTTTAATTCAAATATTACAAGATAAAATAAAAATATGGTGTATGTGTCAGTTGTCATCCTCTGATGAGAAGACAGTGAGGCAATTAGCCGTCCAAGAGGCTTAATGAGGGAAGTGCCTTTGAGAGATAAAGGGAGGAAGAAACAGTTTTGACACCTGCCAAAGAGAAGGCGGGTGGAGCGTTGGGGCAGGAGAGCGTCAGGCAGCGATGCACATGTAACAGCTGTGGCCAAACGAGAGAAGGAGCTCCCCACCAAAGACAGTGGGCAGAGGGGTCTGGTGTTAGGCAGAAACCGTGAGGCTTGAGCACCTGCACCATGCTCAATCACTGGTTGTTGGCAAAGAGTGTGACTTCCACTCAAAAGCTGAGGTGGATACTGAAGGCACCAACAGCTGGGAGCTGTCAGTAACTGGACTCCTTGCAGCTAATGGCAAGTTCTTTCTTGAAGATTGATCCAAATAGCACATCTCCGTGGCTGCCTCAGTGTGTGTGTGTGTGTGTGTGTGTGTGTGTGTACTACTAATAGTCCGAATAGACACAAGAAAGTCCTTTATCATTTAGAGCCTACTATTTTGTAAGATATTATTGTGTTACAACCCATATAAATAGATTTTATAAGCTTGCCTGTCTTTCCTTTTAAAAACTATGTGTAGTTAGCTTGATTTGGGCCAATTTAAAAAGAATACTTTCCTGGGGCACCTGGGGGGCTCAGTCAGTTAAGTGCCTGCCTTGGGTTCAGGTCATGATCCCAGGGTCCTGGGGTCAAGCCCCGTGTCAGGATCCCTGCTCTGCGGGAAGTCTGCTTCTCCCTCTCCCACTCCCTCTGCCCCCCAACTTGCGCGCTCTCTCTCTCAAATAAATAAATAAAGTCTTTTAAAAAAAGGTTATTTTACTGGAATATCCCAGACTCCCATCCAATGACAACAGTTCTTTCTGTCAGAACTAGGTGTCCTTGAAGACCAGGAGAGGGCTGGGAATGGATGTGCTGGAATCAAGTGCTACATTGCAGACCAAGTATAGCCATACCCCTCACACGCATGCTCCGGGTGGAAGACATGAAGAAGGGAAAGGAGAGTGATTGACAGACGGCTGTCTGGAATAAATAGTTTATCCTTATTCAGAGGTAATAAAATAAAAAGAGAACCTCTGAAGGAACTGGATTGTGGTCTTTATTTTCCTGACAATTGACTTATCCCCACGAGGTAGGTCTAGCACATAATTCAAATCAGGTATCAGCCCTAGAAGAAACATTGTCAACATATATTGCTGACCCTTATTTTACTAATATTCAAGTTATTTATAAGTTATTAATATTTTTGTGAAAAACTCTGTAGTACCAAGAATAGTATAAAAGCTGGGTCAGTATAACAAAAAGGCAGGGATACAGCTGGTAGGGAGCTTTATAGTTCAGAAAATATTTTTAACTGATTTTCACATACTTCTGTTGATTTGTTTAGTGCCTGTGGAAAGAAAAGTGAAAAAGCATATGTAACACATTTTGATGCAAAACACAGAAGCATAATGGATTTACAGATATTCTTTCAGAAAAATTTTTGTTTGTGCTTCCTTATTCTCATCAAAGGGATGTTGGTATGATTTTATATGTCATTTTTGAAATGTAGCTGGTGCATGGTTAAATAGTTTACATGGTCTAAAGCGGTTTATAAACCTACAGTGTTCAGAGCACCTTCATTAATCCACAGGTATTTATTTGGTACCTACTATTTAACTCAGTATTTGGAATATCATTGCATAGCACACATAAGACAAAAAAGTTATAGCCTTTAACCACCACAAACATCTAATCTACTTGAAAAGATGAGAAAAATGCACAAAATACAAAGCGAAAGACACAAGGAAATATACATTCAAGGGCTGAACTGTATAGCATTTCTAAGCTTACTAGTGGCTTAGAGATTGGTGATTTGGCTGGGGTTGGTTATAGAAAATTTATGGAGAAGGTTGGTTGTAAGGTGGACCTTGAAAAATGGGTAGGTTTGGAATAGACAAAGAAGAAACACAAGAAATAGCCTAAGCATGGTTGGAAACATCAATTGGCATCATCATGGTTTATAGACATTTGGTGACTAATCTCATTTGGCTGGATAACTTATGTTGTAAGCAAGATGGAAGTAATATGGAATAATTGGACTCTGGAACCAAGATTATGGAGGCCCTAGGCTTAAACATGGCATAAAAGACAATAAGGAATCATTATAATAATACAATGTAATTGGGATAGGTTTTAGTATTATCAACCCAAGTATACTTGCTGACAACTTCCCCTCCATTCCAACACTTCTCCAAGGAGTCACCCCTTTGTTTTGGGAAGCTTATGGATGTCCTAGACTGTTGAAAAAGCATAATTCACATTGGAAGTTTTGGATGGGACTCAGTAAATTCCTGGCTGTCAGAGAGTGTCATTTCGGCTGATAGCTCTGGGGGAGACTTGCAGACTGCTGTCAAAGGAAGTCCCTACCAGGCAGCTACAAACATCACACCTCGGGGTTTCTTATCACAGGGATGGGCAGTAGGCTTGCACTGGCTTCCTATTGCTGGTGCCAGACCTTGCCTGGCAGGGTCTAGATGCAATTCCCCTCATCTCCCTGGAGTGTCAGGTCTTATCTTCTCTCATTCCAAGCTCCATAGATATCCTACATATTATTATGCCATTGAGTTTTTTCCTCCTGAGTCCTGTTGATTCTTATTTAGTCTTGAATAGAATAGTCAGTGTTACCCTCGTATCTTTTTTGACTCTATTTTTATGGTATGAACTCTGTGCTTTGCTTCTTTCTGGGCCTTTCTTTCTGATTCTCAAGAAGTAAAAACTTCTCAATAATCTTGCTTTCCACTAATCAGAAACATTGTTTTGTTCTTGTTCTTGATTTGGGTTTAAGAGTATATTTTAAGTTAAATTAACAAGAACAAAAATTGAACATTAGCAGTTTCTCTTAATTTTTAAAACTGCTTCACAGTTCTAATCTCGTTTAGGCAGAGTAGATGCCTCTGATTGACTGAAGAATTACATAGAAGGAAATAAGGTAGAGTAATATTTTAAGTTATTCTCTCACTACATAATAATAATAGTTAGTATTGATTAACCACTTAGTCTGTGCCAGAACCTGGACAATACTCAGAGATTACCTCATTTTGATTAAGTGATCAATGATTTAATGAATAAGTACAGTTTTAAGGAATATGTTCTATTATAAATTTTACAAGTACGGTAGTAGAACTCTGAGAAGCTGAATATCTTGCCAAATTTGAGAACTAGTGAGTCACTGGTGAAGCGAAGATTCCAGTGCAGGAAGTCTGCTTCAGAACCTGCTCTCTTACTGGCTGTGCTCTCAAAATAGTTTCTTTATCAAGGGATTAACATAATCACAAAAGTAGTTTTAGAAGATTAGTCTTGCATTTGCATAAGAGCCTAGAGAGAGAGGATTATTGGTTTGGAGGTTATTTTAATCTTTCAGTATGTTAAGACCTGCTGGCATAAACTGAAGTGGGAGTTTAGATGGTTAGCCTCGTAGACCAGGACAGTGTGAGCAACATTAAGGGCAGAGGATTTACGATTCACAATTGGGGAAACTAACAGGAAAATATAGCATATATTCTAGAAGTATTTTTCAAACTTCCTTGACCACAACATTACTTGGGACACTTGTAAAAATTATAGAATCCTGAGCCCAGCCCAACTGGTCTGTCAGAAGCAGATTTTCCAAAGGAATCTCCTTTTTAAAATGAGGGTACCAGGTGATTTTTGTGATTAGATAAATTGGAGAAGGCATTCTAGAATATGCCTTGTGATTTTTTTCTCTATAGAAGCTATATATTATGATATTATAGTGGCTTTTCTTAACTCACTGACACAATTTACTTTTTTACAGTTACAACCTCATGTACAAGATGGTCTAGGCCAAAACTGTTAAAGGTTTCCAGTTCAACTAGTAAATCATCTAGGTGATTTGCAGTTTTATTGCCACTGAATCGTTGTTCACAGTAGCACACTGTATCGATTTTGTGCCATCAGACACGTGGTATGAAGTCACATGCCATAATTCAGTCCTTTAATATTGACAAAGAAGAAAATGAAATGAGAGCTCCTGAACCAGATATGTTTCAAAGATCTCGTTTTTATCACTCAAGTCAACCAATTTTAAAGTGGAGTGGGGTAATCTTTCATATAATTTTCTTAGCTGCTTCTGTGGGCAGTCAACCAAGGTTCCCTATTCTTTGTGGGCTCAAGCTTTTTAAGGTTCAGCTTTGGAATTCAATTTTTAAGTTGTGCTCAGGTTTGAAAAGTACATAATTTGGGCTGAAAATTCTTTTCAGTCTTTATAATAGCCTGGAGAAATGAATTCAATAACCGCTTTGACAGTTAATAATAGCAGCATATGTATCTTTTTACATATAAATTCCCTCATCCGTGTTACTTATAATAGTTGCTAAGCTCTCAGGAGTATATATTTCTAGTTCAGAATTCATCAAGTGAAGTGTTAGGTATACTCAAGATAGTCCACTCAAGATGAGAAGTCCTTTTCTTCCCACACACTTACAGACACAGAGAGCTATTGTTCTTTGTTTATTTCCCAGATATTTTTAGTATCAATAAAAATCTCAGAGTCTGCAAGCATGGAAGGACAAAGTTCTTCCTCTAAAACCGTGCATATTACCCCTCAAGNAAAACTGTGCATATTACCCCTCAAAAGGCCAATAGTATATGTAGTGTAACTCTATTTTGAACCAGCAGTGTCCAGTTTCATGAACTTCTTGGTTGAGGAGTTTCCTGACCTTAGTGACATTGTCTAAATCACCTACTATTCTTTCAGAATTCCCAGAATGTAGTTACCATTTCAGTTTTTGTATTGGAGCCTGGGTTTCTCCTTGAATTAAATTACTTACTGACGTCTTTTTCCTTGAAGACAATTCACTGTGCCAAAATGGACCCTGTGTGATGTCAGAAACAATCCTGAAAGCGGGCATTAGTTTGCCAAGGCAACGAGTTTCTGTCCTTTGTAGGTAATAGCCGCTAGGCTTTTANCTTGGTTGAGGAGTTTCCTGACCTTAGTGACATTGTCTAAATCACCTACTATTCTTTCAGAATTCCCAGAATGTAGTTACCATTTCAGTTTTTGTATTGGAGCCTGGGTTTCTCCTTGAATTAAATTACTTACTGACGTCTTTTTCCTTGAAGACAATTCACTGTGCCAAAATGGACCCTGTGTGATGTCAGAAACAATCCTGAAAGCGGGCATTAGTTTGCCAAGGCAACGAGTTTCTGTCCTTTGTAGGTAATAGCCACTAGGCTTTTGTACCACAGATCCAATACCAATCATTAGGGACACCCAGTGATCTATCTGTGGCAAAAATATCCCCCCTGGAATAGTCAAATAATACTATAACCTTCTGGTGCCTTTCATCAAGAGCGGATGTGTGCCATGTTGTGATTTGTAGTATCAAGATCATTAGGTAGATCGAAAGCAAAAGAAAAGTAATATATTTTCCTTGTAAGATACATGAAAGTGATCCAAATATATATCACTTATTTTCTATTCCCTTCCAAGTTCTATTTCCCTGAAAGTTCCAATGCAAGAACTTGCTTTCACAAAAAGGCTCTGGGTACTATTTCAGTAGAAGCAAAAACCTACTTCACTATGCACAAAATGATAGGAGGTTTTAGATTTCAGGATGCCTGGACGGTTTTGGTGTTATCCATATAAATAGTCACCCAATGAATGAGTTTTCATACCCAGGAAACCAACTTGTTTATTACAAGGAACTGGAACCAAAGGAAGCTGGAAAATTTCCAAAGGGAAATGTGTACAAACCCCATAGTCAATTTGATTAAATATTTTAAGAATATTATTATTAAATAATGTTGACGTACAATGGTTTTTTTTTATTATGTTATGTTAGTTACCATACAGTACTTCATTAGTTTTTGATGTGGTGTTCCATGTTATAGTTGTTTCAGGTGTACAACATAGTGATTTGACAATCAGTGCTCACCACAATAAGTGTAGTCACCAACTGTCACCAACAGCTTCATTACAGTATTGTTAACCATATTCCCTATGCTGTATTTTTCATCCCTATGACTTATTTACTTTATAACTGGAAGTTTGTACCACCTAAGCTGCTTCACCTATTTCAATTGAATGATTTATAGCCAGTTTGTGGCAAAATTATAGCCAGCTATTGGACTCATACCAAGGAGTGACAGTGACTAATGGTACAGACAACAGTCTTAAATATTAAAAATAGGGGACTTATAAGCCACATAGTTAAAAACAGCCATAGGCCAGCAAGAGGAAAGGAAGTAATTTCTACAGAGAAGAATGCAGATTAAAAAGTGACAACTTGTGGAATTGTTCTGTGATCTTGGGTGAAGGCTATCTACATCTGAAGACAAGCTGCTTTGGATTCCTGAGAAGTCTCAGCTCAAGATCTCCAATAGGGGTAGTCTTCCAGTGTTTGAGGATGATTTTACATCTTTGGTTAAGGGATATGTATCCAAGAGTCAGTTAAGTGTTTCACTGCTGTGCTAGTTATTACCAATACCTGATAGGGTCCTTGTAGTTCAGATTGTGACACGGTCTTTTGTTAAACACAACATTCTGACTTGTAGCTGAGGCTTTAGGGAAGTATCAGAGTCAAACAAATAGTATTTGGAGATGACAGTGACTTAGCATGGCTGTGGTTATAAGTGATAATTTTCAAAAGTGAAAGATCTGATGAGAATTCATTACAGTAATGCAATTCATACAGTAATGCATATAGTAAGGCAACTACACAGTAATACAGTAATACAGGGAAGTTTTGTTGTTTCTGTGGGCATGCAAAACAAACATAATAAAGACAATTTAGAAGTTTTAGACAAAACCTCTACAAGTATAATGATTAAGCATGAATAATGTTTTAACAGATAATGTAAAATTATTTATAAAAAACTATAAATGTATTTTTATAGAGGAAAATATATTGAAATGTAACATATAATTAACTAGAGACATAATATATATCTCCAAGACTATGCTAAGCAGATAACAAATTTGGTAAGTCTAGCGTAGGTCTTTAAAAAAAAAACAACTCTATTTTAATAGAACTCTGTGGATAAGTTTGATGTGCACCCTGTATTAAAAAGCACTGTCCTAGAAAGTGGTAGATTCAAATGAAAGAAGACTGTGACCAAGCTAACATTTTAAATAATAACTGAAATTATGAAACTATGATAATTATCAAGATAATTATGATAAATTATTATACTATTGTTGCCTACATCAGGCAGAGTGCCAGTAAACCTCTAATAAATAGAAATATATGAAGGCCAGCAAGGATACCAACAAGTCTGTAATTAATTCCCCTGTAGCATACAGTTTCTGAAATATTGAGGCACTTTTTAAAAAAATATTTTATTTATTTATTTGACGGAACACAAGAAGGGGGAGTGGGAGAGGGGGAAGCAGGCTTCCTGCTGAGCAGGGAGCCTGCGATGCGGTGCAGGACTGGATCCCAGAATGCTGGGATCATGGCCTGAGCCGAAGGCAGGCGCTTAACAACTGAGCCACCCAAGCGCCCCTGAAATATTGAGGCATTTTACCCGCACAATTTAACCTAGAGAAAGCTGAGCATCTTTTCTGATTTGACAACTCTTGCCATGGAACTCATCAAAAGTAATATTTGCAACAATCTTAATTATTTCTGGCACCTTCTTTTCTACAGTGAAAGAATGAGTCTTCGTGCTTTTCCAGGGATGCTCTGGGAAACCTCAAAGATATTTTTAGGTAGAAAAGATATCCTGAAAGTATTTTATTTCATTTAACATTTAGGATTAAATCTTAGGAAGGAAAAAAAATTTAAAGTTGTTCAGAGATTTGAAAATTTAGGAATGTGAGTGTTGAGAAATAATTGGCTACTCAATTGAGAGTAACAGTAAACATTTAAAAATAAACGGGGAAGACAGTGTAATTTTTAAGAACCGTAACTCTTTCATAAGTGAGGAAGTTTTGTTTTCTTAAATAAACAAGGATGTAGTAAAACCAAAGGAAAGTACAGAAAATTATTTTAACAAAACAAAGAATCTTAGCTATCCAAGCAGATTACACAGAAAAAAAAAAAAAGCCTTTATATTTCAGGTGAAAGCAATAAACAGTCAATTGAGGACACAAGCCCATCAAAATTGAACAAACTTTGCTAGGGTTTTAACATATTCATTGCTTGTCAAACTCATTATCTGTATTTACTATAATCTGAGAAAATGAAATTTCCTTTCTGTGTGCCATCTACAATTTTCTGTATCCACCAGGTTTTGTCCTTGTCATTCTACTTTAAAACAAAACTATTCTCTCTTTCAAAAGAAAACCATATCTTATTTTGCACATAAAGTTGTGCCTCTCTGACAACACTGTTTATGGTAGAGTCTCATTAAAGTATATTAATTATAACTTTTGGCCAAAGCAATTACTGTTTCACAGAGAAAACTCAGGGGACTGATAATTGTCAGCTGTCATATACTAGCATCTTACATAGCAGAGCATATGAACACGCATTGAACAACTTTCTACAGACACAGAAATCCCTTACACAACTTCTCTAAAGAAAAAGTGAAAAAAATAGCTTCTCTGTAGAATATAAACATAAGAAGCAAAAGTATGTAAACTTAAAGCTATGCTTAGTAATCAATTTTTTGTGTTCTGAATGCTTAGAAATGATCTAAGTATCCAATTAATACTGATTAGTTAGCTCAGTTTTATGGTAGTCCTAAAGATCTTGCAAATTAATCTTCGAACTCATATACTGTAAGACATAATTACTGCTGAAACAAAAATTTAGATGAAGGGGGGGTAAACAGAAGGGGGAATGAGCCATGAGAGACTGTGGACTCTGGGAAACAAAGTGAGGGCTTCAGAGAGGAGAGGGGTGGGGGATTGGGATAGGCTGGTGATGGGTAGTAAGGAGGGCACATATTGCATGGTGCACTGGGTGTTATACGCAAACAATGAATCATGCAACATTGCATCAAAAACTGGGGATGTACTGTATGGTAACTAACATAACAAAATAAAAATTATTTTTAAAAAAGAAACAAAAATTTAAGTTTCAGTAAATCAATTTGGTTAAATGCCAATTTACATTTTTCAAAAGCTTATACTTAAGTAGATTTACTGGTAGCTTATTTGATGAGTAATTCTACATAAACTTAGGAAGAACATATCCAAGTAGACTAAAAATGTCAGCTCATATACTCAATGCTGATAAATCAGGGAATAAACTAGTCTTATTTGTAAAATTTTACATAAAATACGGGAACTTGGATTCTTAAAATATTTGAGTTAAGATTCTATCAGAATACTCTTCTTTAAGCATATTCCAAGCAATAGTTCAGTGTCTTTATTTGCTGGAAATTTTTAGGAATCTTTAATATATAAGGACTTACTTATCTCTACAAACTACTAAGAGGAGCTCCTTAATCTTCTGAGAGACTTTCCCTTTAGAGTTCCTTCTGAGCACCGCATCATTTAATCCCTTCACTTTTTCCATATTTTATGTTTTCTTAGCCAAGACAGGAAAATTTCCCATCCACCCAACTCCCAGCCGTGTCCTTTCTGTCTACAATAGCTACAAGTGTCTTTATTAAGACACTCCCAACTTTAGAGTTGAATGACTGATGTAGGAGCATCTAATTGTTTTATCCATTAGGGTCCACATTTATTTATGATTTTACTTTGTTTTCATTCTAAGGTGATTTCAAAATGCTCATTTCAAAATGTTCTGCTTCCATTGGAAACAGTTTCCCTTTTGTTCTGAGATATCTCTTTAAAAATTTTCATTATATCAAAAGTTCTCCAGAGTGGCCATTATCTTTGGTGAAATCATGCCGTTTAAAAAGTTAAGCACATGAATTTGTGTTATCATGTAAATACTTGTAAGAAGCAGGAGCTCGTCCTGTAGGAACAGGCATGGACTTAACTCTGGACTGAGACAAATACATGGGAGTCTAGGACTATTCAGTCCAAAAATGCTCTTTAGGTATCTAAAATCTTGAGCCCTGCAAACGAATGCTTGGAACATCCAACTTCAAACCTCCTACAAGAATGGGTGGAAATGTGTAGAGAGGTGTTCCCTTCCATGTCTCTCATAGGAGCAAAATGAGACAAGACTGAGACAATTTCTCATAAAGTCTTGATGACTAACCTTATGGCAAAATTTTGTACAAAGGATCACTAGTCTAAGAAGAAAGCTTAACTTCTTTGTCGCCAGGGTTGGCTTGAAATAGGCTTATTTCAGAGCCCATTTCCATTCTCTTCCCTGTGAATTTTCCTGTTATCCATGGACAACAAAATGACAAGGACAAACAGACAAATAGTTCTAGTAACAAAACGAATTTCCAGCAAGGATACGCATTTTTTCAAAACTGATTCCTTCCTTCCTGCTTCTTACATGCCTTCCTTGTACTTGGAATGAAAGTGGAAAGGAACAGACATGAGAGACTGTGGTGTGTTTGTGATTGGGTGGTTGTTGAATATGTTCAGAATGACAGGTTTAAGGAGAATGTGAAAGATTAGGCTGAAGAGCAAACTGGGGCCAGATCATGAAGGTTGAGGGTCCTGACTCTTATCACAAAGACGATTGGAAATAATTGAGAATTTGGTGTTAGAATGATATCAGGAAACAGTTTGGGGGAGGAATGGGTGGAGAAAGATATCTGGGTGAGACACAATAAAGAGAGAAACCAAGGTAGTGACAGTGGGGATTCTGAGCTGGACTCAGGTGTGGGAAAGATGTAGAATGACTCATGACTGACTGGACGTGCAGGTGAGTGACAGGCAGAAATTAGCAGCAAGCAGGGCAAGCCGGAGAACGCAGACGCTCTTTCAAAGCCTCCGCTTGTGTTACACTTGCTGATGTCCTGTTAGCCAAAGCACGTCAACATTGCCAACGGCGAACCTCAAAGTTATGTGGAGGAGACCACAAGAGAACATGAATACGGGGGGGGGGTGATTCATTAAAGGCCATTAGTGTAATAATCTACCATAACAGACATGCTCTTTTCCCCTCATTAAATGTATAAACTTCTATCTGATCATTTATTGAGAATTTTTGCATCTATGTTCATCAGGGATATTGGCTAGTAGTTCTCTTTTCTTGTAATGTCTTTTTATCTGGTTTTGGTATCAAGGTAATGCTGTCCTCATAGAATGAATTTGGAAGCTTTCTTTCCTTTTCTTTTTTTTTTTGGAATGGTTTGAAAAGAATAGGTATTAACTCTTCTTTAAATGTTTGGTAGAATTCACCTGGAAAGCCATCTGGTTCTGGACTTTAATTTGTTGGGAGGTTTTTGATTCCTGACTCAATTTCTTTGCTGGTTTATTGGTCTGTTCAAATTTTCTATTTCTTCCTGTTTCAGTTTTGGTAGTTTATATGTTTCTAGAAATTTTCTACTTCTTCTAGGTTGTCCAATTTCTTGACATGTACTTTTTCAGAATATTCTCTTATGATTGTTTGGATATCTGTGGTGTTGGTTGTTATTTCTCCTCTCTCACTTTGTAGTTTTGTTAATTTGAGTCCTTTCTCTTTTCTTCTTGATAATCTGGCTAGAGGTTTATCAACTTTACTGATTTTTTTTTTTCAAAGAACCAGTACCTGGTTTCATTGATCTCTTATTTTTGTAGTTGCTATATCATTGATTTCTGCTCTAATCTTTATTATTTCCTTCCTTCCGCTGGTTTTAGGTTTTGTTTGTTCTTTTTCTAGTCCTTTAGGTGCAAGATTAAGTTGTTTATTTGAAATTTTTCTTGCTTCTTGAGGTCGGCCTGTGTTGCTATAAACTTCCCTCTTAAAACTGCTTTTGCTGTGTTCCAAAGGTTTTAGGTCACTGTGTTTTCATTTTCATTTGTTACCATGTGCTTTTTAAATTTCTTCTTTTATTTCCTGGATGACCTATTCATTATTTAGTAGCATGGTATTTAATTTCCATGTATGTGTGGTCTTTCCAGATTTTTTTCTTGTTGCTGACTTCTAGTTTCATAGCCTTGTGGTCAGAAAAGGTACTTGGTATGACTTTGATCTTGAATTTGTGGAGGCTCATTTTGTGGACTAAAAGTGATCTATCCTAGAGAATGTTCCATTTGCACTTGAAAGGAATGTGTAGTCTGTTGTTGTAGGATGGAATTTTCTGAACATTCCTGCTAAATCCATCTGGTGCAGGGTGGACAATTCAAAGCTATTTTTTCCTTGTTGATTTTCTGTTTAGATGACCTGTCCATTGCTGTAAGTGGTGTTAAAGTCTCCTAATATTATTGTAGTATTATCAATTGGTTTCTTTACATTTGTAAACTTTTGGGTATTTGGGTGCTCCTGTGTTGTGTGCATAAATGTTTACAATTTTTATATCTTCTTTTGG
>NC_048228.1:27278416-27285736 GCF_002007445.2 Ailuropoda melanoleuca | reverse complement strand
GATATAAACTGTAAACTTGCAGAAGGAATTTTCTACAAAGTGGTGTTACAATAATCTCCCCTTGAAAAAGGATACAAATTCTCACTGACCATGATTAGATTTACCTTTGATGTACAATGAATTAGAGAAAACTTTGTATTGATCAGTATGAGATGGTTAGAAGAATGCTTTACTGTCTAAGTAAAAGCTGTTATATTGAACTCTGCTCCTTAATAAGGCAAAGTATTGGAACAGTTAGAATTCCTCGCTACTCTTATTAGTAGGACTTAGATGAAATAAGCCAATGAGAGCTAAGCTCCTCCTTCTGTTGCAGCAGAGAGAGATTGATGGATTCCTCTGGAAATGGTCTGAATGGGTCAGGACACAGGTCATGAATGTGGTGGAGCAGTAGAAGATGCTAAGCTTTGTCAGGGCTGGAACTGTGACAGTACACAGCACAGTGTGCTTTGAGAACTAGCTTGCACTTGTTCATTTCCTCTAGCAGTAACAGATGGGAGCCCAGGAAGAGTAACTCAGGTCCAAAAGAGGGCATTAATATTATAAACATGTCTGGTCATTTCCATCACAAGGAGGAATGCTCAGAGACTTGTGATCATCTCTTATCTTGAAATCAGGGAGGGAAGAATGAATACAGGGCTGACTTACCCCTCTTTTCTTTTAAAAATGTACTAAACCCAATATGCCTGGCTTGAAGGGTGTTAAATGCATTGCACCATGCTTGTGAGCTTAGGGAGAATTAGATAGCCTGGTTTAAGTTAATTTATACAGGTACTTTTTATTTTTTTAAGCATATCCTAATGTGATATACATTGATCTCAAATGTGTATC
Organism: Ailuropoda melanoleuca; assembly: GCF_002007445.2. Classification (NCBI taxonomy): domain Eukaryota; kingdom Metazoa; phylum Chordata; class Mammalia; order Carnivora; family Ursidae; genus Ailuropoda; species Ailuropoda melanoleuca. The sequence goes on along the minus strand of NC_048228.1, from coordinate 27,284,908 downwards.
CCCAAACCTACTCATTATTTTCCCCAGAAACTCTTTCCTTCATTCTTGTTTAATATTATCACAACCCACTTTTAAGGTCATAAATCTCATAAATTCTATTTAGCTTTAATCTTCTCCTCATTTTCTATAGTGAATTCATTAATTTAATCTACTATGTGTTAGCTACTCTTCTGGGAACTAGGGATACATCAGTGAAAAGAAATCAACACAACAACAAAAAGAGTATCTGTCCTCATAGTGTTTATTTCTAGTGGGAGGGGACAAACTTACAAATAAATAATACATAATTTAATATAGTAGAATTTTGTGTTTCGTTATTATATTTCATTTTCTTATTTACTGTGATTTGTCTCAGATTATTATTGTCATGAATAATTCTTTAGAAGTAAGAGCAAAAAAATCTGGGTTTAAAAGTGAAAGAGTATTAAAAAATGAGTAGGATCATCAGAAAACATTGCAATGGACTGAAAAGGACCACCAAAAACAAAAATATGATTTTTTTATTCATAGAAAAAGTATCTTGAGCCTTGGGAAATTTAATGAGACAAACATTTGTGAGAAGCCTGCTACTTATGTACTTATTCTTTCCACAAATATTTCTTGAGAATATCTTAGAAACTGGAACAAAATAGTAAACAAAATAGATAAAATCCCTGCCCTTAAAGAATTTGCATTCTAGTGGAGGAGATAGATAAACACCATCCCCTAAACACATACTAATTCCTAACTATTCTATTTCCTAGCTCTCCAACCTGCCTCCCTGTACACCCACTCCGACCTCAAAAAAAAAAAAATCTTTTTTACCAGCGCCCTAGTTTGGGGCCCTTTTCAACCATGAATTCTTGTGTCATAACTGGCCCTGACTCCATCGTCCCCATTGCCATAGTTACCTTTCTAAAACATTAATAGTTGCATTCCTCTCCTCCTACATCTTTTGATTCTGTATCATCTGCTTTATGATTTCATTCACATTTTGGCCTCCACCTATTTTCTAGCCTTCTCTACTGCCTTAAAACCTGTGTAACATCTCCTTTTAGCTGCCACTGCAGCTTTCAGCCAAATGACTGCCCATACTTCATAGAGAAAGTAGGAACAATTACTCAGAGTGCTTTCATCTTATTGCCATGCTGTAACCCTATTTCCATAAGACAATATGTATCTACCACTCAGTGGCATTCAATATAATTCACCACTCCTTCCTTCAAACTTGACTCTCTAGGCTAGTTCCTCTTTTTTAGTCTTGTGCTGGTCCTTATCCTTTGCCTGAAACCATCATTATCCACATCTTCTAGCTAGGCATTTAGTCACAGGGATGAAATGTTAGTAATTTTGAAAATATATTTCTTTCTATCCAAACACTGAGCTCCAGATTTACATATTCAACTGGTTATTGGGCATGTCTGTTTGAATGCTTAATAGGCATCTCAAACTTAAAATTTTCAAGCCAGAACTCTTGATGGGTCCCCACTCCTGACCTCTTCCTCAAGCAGTCTTTCCCATCCCAATAGGTAATACCAGTATCCATTCAATTTGCAAGCCCTAAACCTAGACGTCAAGAGAAGGAGCAGAAATTTCTCCATTTTTTTTTCTCAACTCTCCTCACAGAACCCATAAGTGTGTTCAAAGTATATTTTAAATGTGTCTACTTCTTCTCATCTTTACCACCACCTTCGTGTAAGCCACAATCATATCTTGCCAAGACAATTCTTGAAGTTTCTTAACTACTATTTCTGCTCCTTCTCTTGGTTCATGCCCACATCATAGTCAGAGTAATTTTTATTAATCTCTATATCAAATCATGTCACTCCCTTGCTTAAAGTCCTTCAGTGGTTATAGTAAAGTTGAGGATCTTTATGACAAGGTTCTGAATGATTTGGTTTCTGGATCTCTTTGAGATCATTTCCTTACCCTTCCTCTCTAGCTCATTCCATTCTAGCCACATTGTCTTCCTTTCTGTTCCTTGAATAAGCCAAACTCCTGTCCACCTCAGAACCTTTTTATTTAGAATATTCTTCCTCTGGCTGTGTGCATGGTAGTTTATTTTTCATTGAATCTTAGCTCAACTATACCTCCTCAGAGAAGTCTTCTTTACCCTTTATTCAAAATAGCACATTAGTCTTGTGGGAAACTCTATGACTAACATTTGCTAAGGCCAAATACATGTAAGATGTTTTTGTACATTACATTGCCTTTTTCGAATTCTTTTGCACAATAGCACGTTAATGTTTCATTCATTCATATATTCCTTCATTCAGCTAGTATTTATTGAACATCTGCTATGTGCCAAGAATTATTCTAAGTGCTTGAGATATATCAAAAAGTAAAGCAGATACAGTTCTTTTTTTTTAATGATTCTTTATTATATTATGTTAGTCACCATACAGTACATCCCCGGTTTCCGATATAAAGTTCGATGATTCATTAGTTGCGGCAGATACAGTTCTTTAACTTCTGAAGTTTACATTCTAGTGAGTGAGATAAATAATAAACATAAGCCTAATAAAAAGTAAATTATATAGTATAAGGAAGGCCATATGTGCTGTAGGAAAAGGGACAGCAGGGTAAGGGGGGTTGAGAGTGTCGTGGAGATAAGGGGTGCTCTGAGAATTGTACTGTAAAGAAACCAGCGCTTCACAAATTTATTTGACCATAGAACTCATAGACCAATCTTTCAAAGAACACACCTTAGCAAAGTATTTTCTACCTATTCTCTGTCTCTCCCTCTGCCTGCAAGACACACACATTTTATACAGCAGAAACCTGACTCCCAGGGAAGCTCTCTATTTTTCCCTGAGTCACAAATTCTTCCTAGAATTTTAAGATATGACCTTTGCCTTATAAAGCTGCTTATGAAGATTATAATAATAAACAAATAAGTTCCATACCTAGTATATTTGATTCTTGGAGCAGCTTGTTTATACGAAAATTTACTTCCAGTAGTAGTCAGGAAATGAAACAAAAAAAATGGTTAGAAAAAAAGGGAGACCATGAAAATTTTCTTTTCACGGATTTTGTAATCATACCAATGAAAAAATAATAAATAAACAACTAAAATAAATATTACCATATACAAATGAAAAAATAATGGATTGATATTTTTAAATTACATTAATGTGTTTTTTACAAAAGAAAACTAGGTGGTCTGTTATATACACCAATTGTTACAGACTGAATATTTATGTTACCTCTCCTCTCCCAAATTCATAAATTGAAATCCTAACCACCAGTGTGTCTATATTTGGAATATGGAAGCAATTAAGATAAATGAAGTCATAAGGTGGGACCTTGATCTGATAGGATTAGTGTTCTTATAAGAAGAGATATGGGAGAGCTCACTTTCTCTCCTTTTCTGTGAACACAAGGAGGAAGGCCTTGTGAGGATGGTTAGAAGGTAGCCATCTGCAAGCCGGGAAGAGAATTCAAAAACTGAATCAGCCAAACCCTTGATTTCTCTCCACTTCCCAAAACTGTGAAAAAATAAATTTCGGTTGCTTAAGTCCTTCCGTCCGTGGTATTTTGTTATGGCAGTCTGAGCAGACGAACACTCCAATATATTGGTCTGTTACAGTAATGAGTACATAACTTTACAGGTTTTGCTATTAAATATTAACTTTGGCAAATTTGTTAATTGCTCTGTCAAACTTGATTTTCTTTATGTGTTTTACCTAATAGACTGTGTTACTAGATTTGTCTATCTTTGCTCACAATAACAGAGCATCTCTTATTCATTTTCATTCAAAAATTTTGTCACACAAAGGGACAAATAGAAAACTAGAAAAAAATCAGAAGTATAAGTTTGGAAGAGATTCATAAAAAAACCCATTGTACCATAGGTTTCAGAAATTTCAAACACAGAAGGAAACTTCGAGTAGTCCCGTGGAGTGAAAGAGCTGAAGTAAAGCCCATGCTGCTTCTTCATCCTTTCATCACTGGGATGTCACCATTTACATCTAATCTGTTTCACTTAGAAATATATAGCCCCACAGTGGTTGGAAAGAGCACCCAAAGAGAGCTTAAATGATTCCAACACATTATGAATTTGCTCTCAAAGGGTGTGTAGCTGTGTCTGCATGTATCGGGGGCTGACTGGATGACTGGGCAGTCTTTAAATTAACTTTCATGGAGAATTTGCATTATTGCATTCTGCATAAAAGGCAATTTGAAGACTCCCCAGTCATCTGGGCAATTATTTAGGACTTAGACCAACAGAAGCTTTCTGAGGAAAGGAGTGTTTATCACTGACATTGTTTAGAATTACTGGCATACTGTGATAGCAAGCAGATAAACTTTAAATCTGTTTTATTGCTGCTTTTTTCAAACATCTAGTGTTACTAATGAGAAATTTAGTGCCAATATGATTTTAATTATTTAGGTGATTCTTTCAACTTTCTTTCTGAAATTTTAAATTAATTCTTCATCCACGATGTTCAGGTATTTTATTATAAAATTTCTAGGGTTGGATTTCTTACTGTTCATCTTGAGTATAGCTCTGAAAATCTTTTTAGGATGAAAATTTATTTTTTCCCAGCTCTATAAATTTTGCTTCTACATGTANATTGTTTAGAATTACTGGCATATTGTGATAGCAAGCAGATAAACTTTAAATCTGTTTTATTGCTGCTTTTTTCAAACATCTAGTGTTACTAATGAGAAATTTAGTGCCAATATGATTTTAATTATTTAGGTGATTCTTTCAACTTTCTTTCTGAAATTTTAAATTAATTCTTCATCCACGATGTTCAGGTATTTTATTACAAAATTTCTAGGTTTGGATTTCTTACTGTTCATCTTGAGTATAGCTCTGAAAATCTTTTTAGGATGAAAATTTATTTTTCCCCAGCTCTATAAATTTTGCTTCTACATGTAATATTTTCCCTTTTCCATTATGTCTGCTTCTCATTCTAGAATTCATTTTAGATATACATGTCATCCTGATCCCTTTCATTTTTCTCATACCTTAAAAATGTATTAATTTTAATTACTCTAAATATTGTATTATTTGTTCCATGATTAATTTTACATGTAATATATATTTATTTTAAATGTGGAGCATATTTCTCACCGTGGGACTTTTTTCCTCACAAAGTTGGAGATTTTCAGAAGGGAGCTTCGTAACTGAGAAAGCTCATTCACCACAATCTCTACTGCTGCCTGGTTCCCATGATCCATTTGTTTTGTTTTTAGGTGAGTGAAGTCATACAGTATCGTCTTTCTCTGACTTATTTACCTTAACAAATTACCCTTTGGGTCCATCTACGTTGTCTCAAATGTCAAGATCTCATTCTTTTTGTAGCTGAGTAATATTCTATTGTATTCCCTATATATGCCACATCTTCTTTATGCATTCACCTATTTTTTTAAAAGATTTTATTTATTTANGGTTTTATTTATTTACTTGAGAGAGAGAGAGATTGGGAGAGAGATAGCAAGAGAGAGAAAAAGCAGGGCAAGAGGGAGAATCAGTCTCCCCACCAAGCCAGGAGACTGATGCGGGACTCTGTGCTTGGACCCTGGGATCATGATCTGAGCTGAAGACAGATGCTTAACCAACTGAGCCCCGCAGGCTCCCCTATGCATTCATCTATTGATGGACACTTGTGCTGCTTTATTGTCTTGGCTATTGGAAACAATGCTGCGATGAACATAGAGGTACCATGTCTTTTCAAATTAGTTTTTTTTGTTTTCTTCAGATAAATACCTAGAAGTAGAATTGCTAGGGGCGCCTGGGTGGCACAGCGGTTAAAGCGTCTGCCTTCGGCTCAGGGCGTGATCCCTGCGTTATGGGATCGAGCCCCACATCAGGCTCCTCCACTATGAGCCTGCTTCTTCCTCTCCCACTCCCCCTGCTTGTGTTCCCTCTCTCTCTGGCTGTCTCTATCTCTATCGAATAAATAAATAAAATCTTTAAAAAAAAAAAAAAGAAGTAGAATTGCTGGATTTTATGGTGGTTCTATTTTTAATTTTTTGAAGAACTTCCATACTGTTTTCCATAGGGGCTGCACCAGTTTACATTCCCACCAATAGTGCATGAGGGTTCCTTTTTCTCCACATCCTCTCTAACACTTGTTATTTCTTATCTTTTTGTTATTAACCATTCTGACAGGTGTGAGAGTATATATTATTTCGATTTTGATCTGCATTTCCCTGACAGTTAGTGATGCTGAGCATCTCTTCAGATATCTGTTGGCCAATCTGTATGTCTTCTTTAGAAAAATGTCTATTAAGGTTGCTTTTAAATTCTTTGGAGGCAAGGCACTTCCTTACTCTATTGCCTTGCTCTTGTAATGTCCCTGATAACAGTAGTAGATAACATTTGTTGCGTACATTAGAGTTAATGTATATTTAATCATTGTGATGAATAATTGGTCAACTATATTTAATCATTGTGATGAATAATTGGTCAACTTAATAAAGTGGGAACACCCAAAATGCCTTTTCCTACTTGTTTTGTGGTCGTTTCTGTCCAAGATTTTCTTTCTGGTCTAGAGGACT
>NC_048228.1:27273619-27278316 GCF_002007445.2 Ailuropoda melanoleuca | reverse complement strand
TGTCTTGGAACATTTGAAAGTGTGGTTTAGATATTTTATAGATCATAATTGCTGCTAAGGCAATCTTCATCAACAGACATTAATTTTCTTCTCAAATATTTTCCTCCATTGAGATAATGTATAAGGGTACTAGATATTAATTAGGAAAAATAATTTAATCATCAAATATTTGTGAACATGTAAGTAGATACTATTATACTCAAATAAAACTTGTCCTTAAAGAACAATAACAACAGTACCTATGGAAGAATGACTATGCATTATGTTGTGCTTAGTGCTTTTCACATATTATTCAATTTGTACGACAATCAGAAACTTAAATTACACACACACATATATACATATATATATAATATATTGATATTTTTGCCAGTGAGAAAGCTAAAGCTTAAGGAGGTTGAATAACTCATCTAAGTTTACATAACTGGTAAGGAAAGGATGAAAACACAAGTGTAATTGATTAAAAAGTTTGGGCTGTAATCCACTACATAATGCTGACCACCTGGAGTTTATAATTGAGATATAATGAATAGAGAGAAGTAAAAATTATTTATATTTCCATTTTTGAAGTGTGTGTTTTTGGTTTCCGAGCTTTAGATACTAATGCTCCATCATCCAGCTGCAACAGTACCATCAGGTGGCATCAAGTGGAAGCCCTGGAGGTCAGTGTGCTTGGGATAAAAGCATCACTCACCTGGCTTCCATGCTTCCATGTGTAAGAGTGAAGAGAAGACCTCACAAATCTAAGATTCTAGTCTCTTCTATTGCAGACAGTTGCAAATTCCATGAGTTCCTTCCTTCTCCAGCCTGGCTCGAGGAGGAGACTAAGCACCCCTCCACTTTCCCTCATGAGGGGAACCACCATAATGCTCTCTACTTCTATGGATTTCTTTCATTTTCATCTAGCTTGAAGTAGTCAAAGGACCTGTTTGCATAGCTCCTATTAAGTTCATGATGCTCCTCAGAATATATCATCCATTTTCCCTACCTTTGAGGCATTAGCTGAAATTTTGAGATAGCAGGAAAAGGCCTATTCTATATATTAATGCACTTCAGTTGTAAGTCTATTCCTTCTTATCCTCTGAATGTATAAACATGCTTAATTTTCACTTCATTTTATTTAAATGTAAATAATTCACAAAGGGAAAAACTGGAAAAGAAGATAAAAGAGAGATTAGAAGACAAACTTTCACTAAGGCAAAACAAACCAAATTTAAAACTAAGCCTATCACTCTGCATGAATAAAATGTCAAAGAACTGGATAAATGTCTAAGAATCAAGGATTAGATCATATAATCTTTTAAAGGCATTGAGATACTATTTTAATTATCTTTAAATCCTTTCTGTCTTTTTCTATCTTTTATTCTACAAGGTTGAGTTTTACAGAATTCTCCTACAAACCCAAGAGATTAATGTACTCTGAGAGGCTAAAAAATCAAACTCTGGGTGTGATCTCCCTAGGAAACTGGAGCAAGCTAATAGTCTGTTCTACCCTGACAGAGTTTATTTTGCAGGGGAGCACTTCATTAGGGTCATTTCTAAAGCAAGTCTGATTTAAAATCTATTTGAGAACATTAGCTGCTTTTTGATTCTCTTAAGACTCAAAATAAAAAAGCCACATTTATTTTCTCTTTAACTGCCATCAGGCTTATAATATTTCTATTCTGATCTTCCTGGTGTCTTATGAGTATGACTACACTGGGCAATGGGCCCCAGTTAGGAGTACAGGAAACTGATTTATGTATCTATCTGGGATGAGTTTATGACTATTTCGTGTGTGTAAGCATAAGTTTATTTCTCTTGCATAGATAGCCAGAAGTGGGATTAGTATGTTTGTTTTAACCTCCGGAGAAGATGCAACTGTGTTTCAGAGTGGCTAACCCTCATGCATATCCTCCTTACTTGGTTTTTCTCCTTACCAGTCATATGCTGATAACCAGGACCTCTCAGGAATAAGAGAATTATGTTAATGAGGGCTATGCTGGCAGTGGATGAGGTCAGAAGGAAATAGTTTCCAGAAGTGGGTTCCTTGAGCTGCAAGCCATATAGCTTTGCAGCAACCTGATTTCCAGGTTAGTCCAGACTTCAGTTTAAAATAAAAGGAATTTTAACTTGCTTAAAAGCCAATATGGAACAATAAAAATTCTCATTCATTGCTGCTGGAAATGTAAACTGATACAGTGACTTTGGAAAACCACTTGACAGTTTCTTACAGAGGTAAACAAACTTTTACCCTACACCCTGAAATTTCATACCTAGGCATTTCCTCAAGTGAATTGAAAATTTATGTTCACACAAAACCCTGTACACAAATGCTTATGGCTGCTCTACCATAATTGCCCCAAGCTGAAAATAACCAAGATGTTCTTTAACAGGTGAACACATAAAAATGAATAAATAAATAAACATAAACAAAAGTAAAAGCAAACAAACAAAAACTGTGGTATATCCATACATTGGAGCTCTCTACTCAACAATAGAATGAACTATTGATTCTGTGACAATATGGATAAACTTTAAATGCATTTTGCAAAGTAGAAGCCAAAAATTGTACACAGTCTCAAAACTACACTGCAACTTTGCTGATATCATGTTATTAAAAATGTTTTATTGAATAAAATAACACATAGAAAGATAATTAATATCTACAAAACTAAGGGAAAGGTAACTTTCATCATATTTTTGTGTTGTTATTTACAATTTTTGCCCAGTTTCTTTAGAGCCCAGTTCTTTTAGAACTAATGATCCAGGATGCCTGGGTGGCTTGGTTGGTTGGGTGTCTGACTCTTGGTTTTGGTTCAGGTCATAATCTCAGGGTCATGAGATTGAGCCTGCATTGGGCTCTACTCTCAGTGCACATTCTGCTGAGGAGTGTCTCTCTCCCTTTCTCTTTGCCCCTCACCCTGCTCACACTTTATCTCTAAAAAAATTAAAAAACAATAAATAAATAAATAATAAATAAATAAAACTAATGACCTGTAAGAAAAAGCTTTTTTTTCTTTAATTTTGGAATTAAATATTTTTAAATCCTAAAACAATCATAGCTCTACATAAAATGTAAAATTTAGAAAAGTTTCCCAAAAATTAAAAACTTTTTTTACAAAACAAGATTATGTAGTAAACTTACTTGTTTTATTTCTATGTAGGAGGTAATAAGTAAATAAGAAAAATTTAGAGATTGTAAAGTAATGATTCAGTGTGTGATTATGAAGTTATAGAGATTATAGCATGATTAATGAAGTTATAGAGATTATAGCATGATTAATGATTATAGCATGATTAATAATTATAGCATAGTAACAATACAGTAGAGGTACTGAGAAAAAAATGAGTTAAATCAGAACATGTACACTACCATACCCCAAACCTACTTTAGAAAAATCTAGAACATAACAGAATACACAAGAATGCTTTCCATTAACTGTCAGAGTGATGATGTCATCATACATCATATCATCTCTGGAAAACTCTACCATACATTTATGAAGAGAGGGAGAGAAAAGTTTATTATGGAAATAGTCATGTATCCACTGCCACACATTGAGAACTGCTGTATTAGTCTGTGACCTGTGACTGACAGGTTGGATGGAAGGAGAAATATAAGAAGTATAACTAAAGTTTCAGATTCTTAGGTGTCTTAGTAATGGAACTTTAATAAAATGAGAACATCTTAGCTTTTATTAAAATAATTGAGAGACAAAGTAAAAAACACTCTATATATCTTTATTATTCATTTTTGCCAATAGAGCCCATGAGCATTTTGATAAATATTTATTATCAAAATTTGGTAATACAATAGTTTTGTCATCAGTGACNTTTGCCATCAGTGAGCAGGGGAGCCATTTGATCTGTCATCTAAACAGAGCCCATCAAGAATGAAATGGGTGCTACTAATTATTATGCAGAGCCAAGATGCAAAGAGCTTTGTCCCAGGGGAACCAGAACATAAAGTCATCTTATCTTTGAAACACATGTTCTGGAGCAAATTTCTAAATTTGTGAATGTTTCTGTAGCTTATACATTTCACGCATTAAGACTCAGTAAAGTTTAAATTCCTGAGGTTTGCTGAATTTGTATAAATAGCAACATTTAAGCAATGATGAGATTTGAATCCTGAAATTTTGGTTGGCTCACTCAGTAACCAAGTTACTTCTGTACATCCGTTTTGACATAATTGAATCTGTTTTATATACAATGGAATTGAAAAGCATTATCTGGTCCTAAATTATATGTAGTTACTTTTAGTATATTATCTTGCCTATACATAGATTTCACAACAATTCTTAACATACAAAACAGGTGCATGCCCTTTATGAAAACAAAAGATCAGAAGTATGAGAATGAATCTTTAGCCCAATAACTCTATCATTGATGTTATTATTATTTTGGTTATATGTAAATGTGTTCTATTAAACACAATTATGTTGATAGTCTTATGAAGAGAAATATTTGAGATTGTGTCTTAATAAAGGTGTATTTGGTGGCAGAGATGGCCAATGAACAAAGACTTGATACAGTTTATCTCTTTTCTACTGGTGGCTAAAGACCAATGCAATTATCTTGAACAGAAACAGTAAATATTCATAAAATATTTATGAGGACTGGCTTAGAAGAATCTTCGGGAAGTAGTTATTCTTTCCACAGTATTTTCATTTGCATTTTGGAATGTTGAGCAATTGTTATGTGTGGTGTTTTTT
>NC_048228.1:27234377-27271637 GCF_002007445.2 Ailuropoda melanoleuca | reverse complement strand
ATATGCTTCTTGAATTGCATTTTCTTCTGGAACAGAAGTATGTTTAATGATAATGGTATATAGAGATCTTTATGTGATATATTAATATATTATATATAATATATATTATAACATAAATATTTTATTTTCTCTAACAATTATTGGGATATTACATTACAGGATTTTCAAAAACATTTTAATATCTATGTTTATTCATTTTGATGGGAACATCTACAAAGTGGCCATGGTGGGAGAGATGGGGGCTACCCTTGGGCCCAACAGTATGGGTCTTGACTTATTTAGGTGGATATAGCTTTGCTACTGTTGCATGCCTAACCTTCCAGCAACAGAAACCAATGGTAAGCTCCAAATATGAGAATGGTTGAGTGGATTGGGACTTCTCATTCTGAAAAGGCCAATAGCTCTTTTGAGAGGAATTAGCTCTTTTGAGAGGAATATATACATACTGCAGGTAACAGTTTCCCGGCAGGGTCTTGCTCATCACCTTTTTCTGAGAGGATAGTGTTTGATTCACTGTCATGGAATTCTCAGAAAAAATCATATCAGCTGAAGAGACCTACTTTATAGCAACAAGTGTGGAAATGGACCCATAAACATGGAGTTGACTGATCATATGACATTTTGCACCAACCAGGAGCTGCTGCTTAATAGAGGATTGGAATGATGGCTGAAGGCCCAGGTGAAGTTCTGTTTCAAGGCAATATTTTGGTAGCATTGGGAGTCATTCTTCAGGCCTCAGTATACACTACAAATAAAAGACTTCTGTATGGTTTTGGTCCTCAAAAAGGATAGTACATGGATCTGGAAAACAAAGGAGTATAAGCAGGACCATCACTTGCCATTATTCCAGTTGACCAGATGGGAGAATTTTGGGTGCCTGTTTCTAGAACTCTGGTTACTGAATTATAAGCTACAAATTTTGCTTGTGCATTTTGTCCTCCTTGTGCTCATCAACCAACCCAAAGAAAGAGGAGTCATCAACCTGGCAGAGGTAATTGATTCTTATCACCAGGAGAGGATGTGGACATTATTACACATTGAGAGCAGGCAGAATATGGCTACCAAGCAATCCACTGAGTATTCCCCTTTTAATACTCTCCTGCCCAGTTTGTTGTTGTTTTTCTAGTAGTCAAATAGTTTATTTATTTATTTTTTATAGAGAGAGGCAAAGGGAGATGGAGAGAGAATCTTAACCAGGCTCCACACCTAGCACAGAGCCCAACGTGGGGCTCGATCTCATGACCCTGAGATCATGACTTGAGCTGAAATCAAAAGTTGGATGCTTAACCAACTAAACCAGACAGGCACCCCAAAATAGGTTATTTTGCTTATGAATGTGGGTCTTGACTGTGCCCACCTAGGCTGTTTCACTTGATTTCTCATATTGATGTATCCAGTTAGTGGATAGTGCTAGAGTCATCTCAGGCTTATTCACTCTTGTGTTTGGGGCCTAGTCTGGGGAGACTCAAACAGCTGAGGGCTGAAACATCGGGAGTCCTAAGACATCTCTCTCTCTCTTTCTGTCTCAATAGATCATTCATTTTTGTTGCTGTTTGCAAAATCCCTGTTGCAATACTTTGTTGAATGGTTATACCATGATTTATTTATCCATTCTGCTGGTGGGCATTGGGTTGTTTCTAGCTTGGGGCAATTATGAATAGTACTGGCATAAGCATTCTTGAATGCATTTTTTCATACACAAATATGTAGATTTCTCAGGAATATAGCCAGGACTGGATGGAACATTACAGGTTTAAACTTAAAACATCTTTCAAAACAGTTCTAGTGTATGTTTGTGATTAAAGTTTCAACAGCTGTTTCCTTTGCTTCCTTTCTTCGAAACGTCTCTACTCCTACAACAAAGACAAGGGTTCTTTATATCCCTGTGAACTGGGGCTAATCACAATTGTAAAATGTATCACTTGCCTTCTTGAATTTGGCCATATCTTTTTTAAAAAAAATTTTATTGTTATGATAGTCACCATACAGTGCATCCTTAGTTTTTGATGTAGTGTTCCATAATTCATTGTTTGTGTATAACACCCAGTGCTCCATGCAATACATGCCCTCCTTAATACCCATCACCAGCCTATCCCAATCCCTACCTCCTCCCCTCTGAAGCCCTCAGGTTGTTTCCCAGAGTCCATAGTCTCTCATGGTTCATTGCCCCTTCTGTTTACCCCCTTCATTCTTCCCTTCCTTCTCCTACCGATCTCCCTGCTATTCCTTATGTTCCATAAATGAGAGAAACCATATGATAATTGTCTTTCTCTGCTTGACTTATTTCACTTAGCATAATATCCTCCAGTCCCATCCATGTTGCTGCAAATGTTGGGTAATCATTGGGAACTCAGCTAATGGCTGAGTAATATTCCATTGTATATATTGGCAATATCTTTTAAAAAATAAACAAAAATAATTTTTTTTCTGGATGAAATTTTGTTGACTGTGGCAACATTTCTCTGTAGTTAAAAACCTTTCTGAGTTGTGCCTGGAATTTATAAAATCTTTTTCTTGAGATGGTAGTCAATCCATCCATCATCCATTCATTAATTAGCCTAGTGAGCCCAATGTAATCACAAGAATCATACAAAATACAATATATTTAATAGTGACAATAGCATTACCTCCTCAGATGGGAGCAAAACAAGTATGACCACTATCTTTACTTCTATTCAATATTTTACATGAGTTCTTAGCAAATGCAAAAAGGCCAGAAATGGTAATAAATGTTAAAGAACCAGGAAAAAAGAAATAAAACTTACGACTTGCAAATGATATGATGCTGTTTATAAAATATCCAAAGAATTTATAGACATATTTTTAGAACATCTGAATGAATTAATGAGGCCATTCAGATGCAAATCAACATACAAATATCAATTTTACTTCTATGTACCAGAAGCAGATAGGTATAAGATAAAATTAAAAATTGATAATATTAATAAAGTATCTTAAAACATCTTGTATTTATGAATAATTCCAATGATTTCTACAGTGAAACATGAGCTATTATTGAGAAAAATAAACCAAAAGAACTGAAGTATATATATTAGTAAATTAAAAACTCAATGTTGTTTAGATATTAATTTTCCTCTCATTTAATCTTATATTCAGTTCAATCTCATTTGAAGGTGAACAAATTTTCTTGTTAAAAATGACAAGCTAATGAAAAACTTCAAAGAACATTGAATAGCCAAGACAGTCTTGAAGAAAAGGAAGAAAAGAATTGGAGAGATTTCACCTACACACCTAGACTTAATAAAAGCTATAGTTTAAGACAGTATGCACCACAGATTAAAAAAAAAACTAATGGAATAGAGTGGAATCCAGAAAAAAACCTACACATATTCATACTGCCAAAAAGTGGCATTTCAATTTAGTGAGACAGGAGAAAGATGATCTTTTCAATAAAGTGGTGCTGAAGCAATTAGATATATGTAAGAAAAAAGATTCTTGACACTTACTTCACATCATACACAGGAATCTTTCCATACAGATTGCAGATCTAAGTGTTAAAAGTAAAACAAAAAGATTCTGAAAGAAATCCAAGGAGATTATGTTCCTAAATTTAAGGTAGAAAACCATTTCTTTAAAGACACAGAAAGCACTAACAAAGGGAAAGATTGGTAAATAGTAGTATATTAAGTTTAAGAACTATTATTCATCAAAAGATATTAATAAAATGTTATAAAATTCAAGCTACACAGAAGAATACATTTAAATGTACATACCTGATAAGGCATTCATATTTAAAATGCATAGATATTCTACAAATCAATTAGAACAAACAAGTAATCCAATAAAAAATTGAACGAGAGACTCAAGCCAGCACTTCATAAAAGAATAGACTAATATGACCAATACATTTTTAAAAAGGTGCTTAACTTCATTGGTCATAGGTAAAGAATTAAAACAATAATCTAACTTAACGCACCCCTGCCAGGACAGCTAATGTGAAAAAGACAGATAATCCAAAAGTTGTTAGGATGTGGAACAACTGGAAACAAGAGTATAAATGACTGCAACCACTTTTGAAACAGAAGAAAACTAAGATTCAGAGAGATCATACGTTGGGATTTGAACAATGGCCTATATGAATCCAAACTTTATGCTTTAAAAATGCATTCCTTTGTTTTTTTCATTTGTTCTTTTAACCATTAATTTCTTATTGTATGTCAGTCGTGGCCCTGGAGCTGAGATTGCTTTGGTAAATAAGCCAACTGTAGCAGAGACAGATATAAAGCAAATGAGCAAATAAATAAGCAAGAAAGATATCAGATGGTGGTAATGTGTGAAGGAAATTAAAAGAAGGCGATATGATAGAGATTGAGAGATCAGGGAATATATCTCAGAGGAGATACCTTTTTAACTGAGATCTGATTGACTACTTATCCAGCCATGACGAGATCTGAAGGAACTCTTTCCAGGCAGAAAGAACAGCTAATGTAAGAGCCCAAAGGCAAGAATCTAGTTCTAGGGACGGAAGAAGGTTCATATGGTGGAAGCAGAGTTAATGTGATGTGAAGCAGGAGGCAAAATGAGTCAAGGAGGCAGGCAGAATAAAACCATTTAAGACTTTGTAAACTAGGAAAAGAATTTATATTCTAACTGTGATGGAAAACCACTGGAGATTTTTTAACTGGCTGTTGTGTGAATAATGACTTGTTTATGATAAGAGTAGAGGCAAAGGGTCCAGTTCGGGGTCACTGTAGTGATATAGGTGAGAGATAATGTTAGCTTAACACAGGAGGTCATGCAGATGGAAAGAAACAGTTTTTGAGGCAGAGTAGATGGGACTTTTAAATTGATTAGATTGCGTCAGAGGGAAAGAAAAGTTGGTTTAGCCAACTTGTTGGACGGTAGCAGTATGTATTGAGATGCAGATCAGAGGAAGAGTTAGTTTTTGGGGTGTTATGACCACCTCCTATTCATCCCATTGGTGAAGGAAGGATCCTGTGCCTTAAAATATAGCAGATGGTCAAACACACAATACCTGATACTGGATAGATGAGATTAACAGCGGTTTATTAGTCATGTATTCTCGGCCCAGGGGAAGAGGACACTGCATGCTATGGTAGGCCATACAGGTGTTGCACTTGGAAACTGGGTGAACCAGAGGGGCTGTGGGGAAGCAGGCCTTATAGTAACAGGAGGGAGCAGTGCCTATTGGTTCTTGCAAGAAGTTCTGATTAGCTTGTTTAAATAATTTTATGGGTTGGCAGGGAGCTATATCTGTTAGGTTGAGGAATGGTTTGGGGGTGGGAGCAGTTCGCCCAGGTGATAAGGGAAATAATCAGACGGGGAAATTTCCCACTGGGTAGGAGCACTTCTGGCAGGAGCAGGGAAGCTCACAGCTATCCTTTTGGGGCCCTGTGAGACTCAAAGATGTCAAGGCAGCACTTGGAATTTTAGATCTTATAATACAGGGGGGACATCGAGTTTTTTTGGCCATGTTATGTTTGAGATGTCTGTGTGAAGACAGGGAGGTGTCAAGTTGGATATATACATCTAGAACTGTGAGAAGTCAGAATTGGAGGTAATGATTTAGGAGATAATGAATGTATCAAGTCATNACAAGTCATAGTCCTGGATGGGAAAGTATATAGATAGAGAAGAGAAAAGGGCCCACATACATTTCCACTTTGAGAGAAGTATCAGAGAGACCGGGAAGAGTAGCTGGTGAGACAGGGAGAACGCCATGATGTGAAGTATCATGATCCAAGAGAAACATGTCAAGGAGGAAGTGATCATATGTGACAAATATCCCTGAGTGATCTTGTTAGATAAGTGATCTTTGGATTTACAACCTGATAACCTTGAGCAAAGGGTATCTGTAGAGTTGTGGGAAATGGAGAGGAAATCGGACATTCTTTGCTGGTTGTCTCCATTTATAGTTCAGTGAAACCAGTGGTATCTACTGATCTCTAGCATTTAGTTGTTTAATTTTGACAACAAAATCCCCTGTGGAATCGAAGGCATGTGGATATAGAAAATAAGCATCCAGAGACACCTGGGTACTCAGTCGGTTGGACGTCGGACTCTTGATTTCGGCTCAGGTCACGATCTCAGGGTCCTGAGATAGAGCCCCAAGTCAGGCTCTGTGCTCAGTGAGGAGTCTGCTTCTCCCCCTCTCCCTTTGCCCCTCCCTCTGCTGGCGGCATGCGTGCTCTTTCTCTAAAATAAATGACTAAATCTTGAAAAGAAAAAAAGAAGTAGTCATTGTTTTTCCATAGGAAGTTAGCAGTGTCTGCTTTCAGAGGCCAATGTAACCATTTGTAGGGTGTTTCTCATCTAATAGTGTAAGTACTTATCACCTGAGAAATTGCAACAGGCAGAGGTATCGGCAACCACCACATGGCCCAGCCTTCTCTCATGTCACTCTCCCTAGATTCCTATGCTGAAGCCATGCTAACCTTTTAGTTTCACAAACAAGAGAAGTTCTTGCTTCAGAATATTTGCATACGCTTTTATCGGTGCCTGAAAAAATAATCTCCCATTTTCTTCCGGATAATGAGGATCATCCTAGCTTTCTGTTTAAATGTCTGTTTCTCAGGAAAACCTCCTTGGCCTCTCAAGTTAACTTATGTTTCCTTGCTATGTATTCTCATTGTGAATTTTTCCTTTATAACTCTTTGATCGTCATAATTAAATGAATATCCAGGAATTGAGTGCTATCTCTTTACTTGACCATAAGTTCTAAGATGTCCTGATCTCTATTTTGTTCTTAATGAGATTTCTAATGTTTGGCACAAGTCTTGGCATAGTGTGAATGAACAGTAAATACTTTGATTGTTCTCAGTCATAAGTGGAAGTGGAAGGAATCCATTTAACAGTAAGGATAAAAACAAAACTGTTTTCAACTGTTTTTTTTTTTTTTTATCTTACCTATGCCTAGGATAGCTTATTGGAAGAGTTTTTAAAAAATATTAGTATTACTGAACTTATAATAAGTTTCTGTGTTCAACTTCACTCTTTAAAAATATCTATTCAAAGTTTGAACTGTCATATTGACTTAAATAATAATAATTCCAAGGAGGGCCACACTAGTTAATATACAGTTCTGTAGCAAAATAATTCCATTATCTATCTACGTGTCTGTCATCTATCATCAACCATCCATCTATCTATCTTGTTATTCTTATGTTGCATGCATCTCTTAAATATTAATAAATGACAAATATGGGGAAATTTTGTTAATAATGGAGTAATGCCTCAGACTTATTCATACATGATCTTCACTCCGGCCATGACTCATTCTGAACTTGATGTCACTCCATTCTGATCTCTATATATTTCTTTCTTCCACCCTAAGCCATTTATCTCTCCACTCAAACTTGACCCTCATCTTTTCCTTCATTTCATCCCTGACCTTAAGAGGTCAGTCTCAGACATGGAATGAACACATCTATTTTAAACAGTATGATAACAAAACAAAGCTGAATATTTCATAGTAAAGTCTTCCTGAAATTAAAAAAAAAATGATTGCATTAATGTTTCTGGGTCAAAATGTTGTGTACCCAATAAATCCAACAGCTTGTACAAATAGTGTAGAATAATAAAAAATTCTTTTTGTTGCTTGTAATGATGGAGGAAATTCTCTGCACATTGAGTTTGATGTGAAATGTTACAGACAGGAAAGGCCTTGGTCATTTGTAATCAGATTAGCGTCCATTCGTATGACTTTGATGCATGGCTGAAAGAACCTAAGGAGAATGTGAGGAAGATGTGAGTGCTTCTTTGGTTGTGTGAATCTAAATTGATATTGTAAAAGCTGGCAGAAGTAATCTATTATTCAGCATATTCAAACCTCAGGACAATTTTAGTATTGGCTTTCTTTACTCTTAACTTTGAAAGTAATTTAACAGCTAATGAAAAAAAAAAACAACTTGTGGATTGTTTAGGCCTTCTTGCCTCTGTGCACTCTGTTCTCTATGATTGACTTTTCTTCTCTTTGGAGAATTCCTATTTATCCTTCAGGATTCAGCTCAAACATCATCTGTGAAAATTATTCTCTTTGCATCTCTTCTTTCCTTGCAATTTTTCCAGGGAGGCAGACGTGCTCTCCCCAGTCTGTTCCCATGGTGCCTTACTGTAATCTCTTAATCATTTATTATGTTGTAGTGAAATTATTGTTCATAATTGTAACTGAGCTTAACATTTTGAAGATTCAACAAGATAGATTCAACAAAGATAGATACTATATTTATCAACAGTGTCTTAGTCACAGATAAGAACTGTAGTCCAAGGGAAAAAAATAGAGAAAACCAATAAAAGAAAATGACTATATAATATCCCTTGTTGTGATTCCATGTTCATCAGTTTCCTGAATAACTGTTTTTCCACATAGGATGTTAGTATTACTCAGCCGTCAGAAAGAACAACTATACAACATTTGCAGAAACATGGACGGGACTGGAGGAGATTATGCTAAGCGAAATAAGTCAGAGAAAGACAATTATCATATGGCTTCTCTCATTTATGGAACATAAGAAGTCGGAAGATCTGTAGGAGAAGATCTGTAGGAAGAAGAAAGGGGGGGCAAACAGAAGGGGGAGTGAAGCATGAGAGACTATGGACTCTGGGAAACAAACTGAGGGCTTCAGAGGGGAGGAGGGTGGGGGAATGGGATAGACCGGTGATGGGTAGTAAGGAGGGCATGTATTGCATGGTGCCCTGGGTGTTATTTGTAAATAATGAATCATGGAACATTACATCAAACACTAAGGATATACTGTATGGTGGCTAACATAACATAATAACAAATTATTATTAAATAAATAGCTAAATAATAAATTTTAAAAAAAGATGTTAGTGTGCTAGTTAGTCAATATCCTGGTATTTTCTCCAGTTTCCTGTCAGTTTTGCTAAAATAACTTAACTCTCCTGATTTAGAATCAACCCTGGGATACCCTCAGGCTTAGAATAAGAACCAGGACTGGAGTTCATTCATCAGGATAACTAGACCTCATGAAATGTCTTAGCATTTTACTGACCAGCATCTTCCCTGAAAACACGCATGTTTTGAAACATGAGGAAGTACTAGTTCACCTACTTCAGAATTACTACCTTAAATGCATACTGTTCATACTTTAAAGATTAAAATGTCAAAGTGTGTCAGGGTTGTTTCCTAAGATTATTATTAGAGACAGACATTTACAGCCTTTACTTCACCAAGTTCATGTGGCTCGATCTCAGACTACTAGTCAGAAGCATAGGTAGTTTTTGGAGTCAAGGTTCTTGGGTTCAAAGTTAAGCTTCACCAGGGGCGCCTGAGTGGCTCAGTCAGTTGAGTGTTTGACTCTTGATTTCGACTCAGGTCATGATATCTGGATTGTGAGATGGAGCCCCACGTTGTACTCTGTCCTCAGTGGGGAGTCTGCTTGAGATTCTCTCTCCCTTGGCCTCTCCCCTCGCTCATGCATACATGTGATCTCTCTCAAATAAATAAATAAATCTTTAAAAAAAATGTTTTTTAAAGTTAAGTTTCACCAGTAGCAAACTATGATTTGGGCAAGATACTTAAAATCTCTGTTTTAATTTCTTTATTAAATTAATTTAATTTCTTTATTACTTTATAAGGTTGTGTGAAAAATTAATAAGCCACCCATGACTTTAAAAATATAGACTAAGTGCTCTAATTGGTAATAAGGACGGTGAGGCTGATTGAAGATGGTGATGGACTTTATTTGCTGAAATAAACATGTTAAAAAGAAATCTCCTACTAAATCATCTTGCCTTTGCACAAGTATTTGCTGTTCAAAGCAGGCAAAATAAGGGGAATAAATTAAGCATTCTCTAAGTCTATGCGGAAAGGAGATCCTATGTCCTTAGTAAAATATTATGGACTATTGTGAATGGTATATGCCCTAATAATCTTTATACTCACTATATTCTCTGAGGGTGATCATAACAATAAATCGAAACATTACTGTTGTCTCAACCTCGTTCTGAACAATAAAATGTCATGTAATCACGGAAGAGTATTAGCAATGCAATTGCATAATGTTTAGATAGTTTTAGTTGCTTTCACCTTTATCTGTAAAGGACTGTCCTTAATAGTCTGCTTTTCTGTTATCATTTGAGGTAGGTGGGTACTACATTTTATATCTGACCATCATTTCTATGGACTCTGACAGGCATAAAGGGGAAATGGCTAATTTGTGGTTGCAGAAGGTCCTTTGATTTCTGAGAGAAACCAGGAGGTGAAGTTTAAGAGAGGTTAAGCCAGGAGAGGAAGCAGCTATCTCTAAATTTAAGGTGGTAGGTTTTTCAGCCTGAAGAGAACAGCTGGCATGTATACTTCAGTTATCATACTCAGCGTCAAAAGATCTTGCAGAGGTTGCTTGATTTTGGTTCACTAGGAACTTGGACCTCCAAGTCTGAAAGAAAGTTTCCCATAACCCAAGAACAAAGAAGGATACTTCCTATAAAATCATTGCATGCATACTTAAAAACTTGAAAATGATTTTTTTCTAAAATATTTAAATCTTCTATATTAAAAGTTCCATTCTTCAGTGTTCATTCACAGCACATTAAAATCACCTAAGAATATACAGCAGTTTTCAGGATATAAGAGCAAGCAATTGCATTACAGACCAGACTATAAGGAAAAACTTCTGTGTAATTGGTGAAAAATAAATGTAATGATTAATTATTTTGTGTGCTTATTTTCATATAAGAGTATTTTTACTTATTTTATGTTTTAACATCCATAGTCAATATTGAAGGAGGCTGATAATATCTCATTTTTCCATTTGAATCTATACATATGTTTGTGGTGCATGTGTTTTCACAATTTTTTGGACCAATTAGTCTGGATGATTGTTCTAAAGTAAAGAAACAAAAGTTATTCTGACCTATACTCATGAGGCCTTGAAATGAAAGGGTAAAGAGTGTTGTCTAGGAAATTTATGCTCTTGACCACTGCGCCTTTATTATATAAGCAGAGAAAGTTTAATTTCAGCCAAATTCCTTCATTTTTTAGTAGTGAGACATATCTGTCAAGATTGTCATTTTAGCATGAATTCTATGAACATATAAACATATTTAACTGTGCAAAATTGTCTTTGNCATATAAACATATATTTAACTGTGCAAAATTGTCTTTGAGATGTCTGGGTTCTTTTCCTAGTACTGAACATTTTTGATTCAGTTTCTCTTGCTTAAAACCCTCATACAACTCTTCACTGATCCAGGGTCCCTACTCTACTCCCCACTGAATCAGTTTCACTTGGTCTCTCCTTGCCTAGTTCAGGTTTTCAGTGGCTTCTTGGGTGCTCAGAATTTGTTGCTATCATGATTGCTTATTTTGAAATCAATTAGTTCGGCCATGCATCCCACAAACTCTTTCCACCCACTATACTTACTTATCTAAGACTTAATGGTGCAGTGTTACATAGAGTCATGTCCTTTTGGGGTTCTGTCTTTTAGAAACACAAAGTTGAAGCTTTACATGTTTTTGTGCTTTCCTTTGCCCGGTGCCTAAGCATATGCTCAGTGGGTATATTTGTTAAAGTGCATTTGTCCCCCCGGGCCACCTAGCACTGCCCACACAGATCCACTCTTAGGGTACTTGGAGGTTGGAAGAGGATGGAACCCAACATTTGAGACCTCCAGTACAAACAAGAATTCTGATTTAGCACACAGGACCATATTCTGATGCCTTTTCACTCACATGCTAGGATCTTTTTCTATAGGTTTCCCAATATACTTTAAAAGGAACTACCGGTGTCTTGTTATAAATTGAAAAGAACATTTCATTGGTAAGAAAATATAAATTAATCAAATCACCTTGTCTTCCTGAAATCTCAGACTGGGCAGTTTCAAGTTCCTTAGGAGGAGACTGGGTCACCATTCATCATTCCTTGTTTGGCCTGTCAGAGTCACAGGAATTACTTTAATTTATACATGTATTTCTGAATGTGACATTATATCTAGAGAGTAATTATGTTTGTTTCCTCTAATACTGATGTCATCTGCCAATCAATAGCCAAATATTCTAACCCCCCAAAACTGTAGCAATTATTTTTCATGTTTGCAAGCCATGGTAACAATAACCTTGAAAAAAGTGGACAAATTTCTTAAGAATTCAATTACAATAGACAGTTTCACATTTTTTCTGCAGAATAATGCTCTTGAAAATTTTTGCGACTTATACAGTATTTGCTTGTTAAGGAAAATATGGTTAACACAAAAATAAGAGGAAAATTGTGAACTGTTGTTCTACTGACGGAAGATATTTACGTAACATTTAAATGCATTTTCTTTACCCAAGCCGCCCATGACGAACATCTGCCATCCTTACTGAACACCTGGCATGTGTGTTTGGGGAATTTCCACCCGTGAGGCAGAGCCTGTCTCCGATTTTAGAAGCGGGAAATCCAATGTTCATTTTCAACTGGGCTTGGAGCTAAGGGCCTGCACCCAGCCTGGCTACATCAGTCGGACGCAGCCACCGTGGGCTTTGGATTGGAAGCTAGTGAGGCAAAGCCGCAGAGACGCAGGGCCCAGGCCAGGGAGGGTGATGCTGCAGTGGCACCCACGTGCAGTTCGCAGAGGCCAAAGCAGCGGCAGTGCTTCCGCAGTGCAAGCTGCCTGCTTCGGGGGATGGAAAGTTTGCAAGGACAATGATAGTGCCCGGCTTTTCTGGCCGCAGTACTGCTACTTTCATGGCTCTCAGATGTTCTTTTGTCTGTTGCCAGTGACTGCATTGCCCCAAGCCAGTTCTCCCAGCTCTTAAAAGAGAGTTTGTTAGAAACCGAACATGTTTTATAGAATTCTTTTTGACTAAGATTACCTGAGTTCATTTCTATTGCTTTTAACCAGAAACACTGAATCAGTGGATTACTTTTTATTATATGACTGAAATCATACTGCAACATGCTTCTGAGTCTAGGCTAAATTCTACCTCTGGGCTAGGGTTTTCTGAAGGAAATTCTTATGTTCCATTTCAGGGTCTTTTGGGTTCCTGAATCCGACTGCAACGTTTGTGTATGTGGATGTTGGGGTAGGGGGCGGCAGGGGGTCTTCCTACACAACACCAAGCAATTCTCAGACACAGGTGGTGTCTGAGAATTCAACTCAATTCAGACAGTCTATCAGAATCCGCAGGTTAAAGGCTTGGTTTTATAAGACCGCTTCCCTACCTACCTCTGATTCATATGCCAGTCCAGAGCCAAGGTTGTTTCTTACCTGTGTGTCTTACCCTTTGGCTACAGATTGGAAGTTCCAACAACCCTCTCCAATTCAGGATGCTCATTCCCAGTTCAGGTTGTTACCTGTACTTCTGACCAACTGGCTATAGATCAGAGGTTCCCATCAGCTCCTATTGGGGTTCACATAATTTGCTTGAGCAGCTCACAGAACTCAGAGAAATATTTCACCTACTAGATCACCAGCAAGGATATAACTCAGGAACATCCACATGGAAGAGATGCACAGGGCAAGGTGTGGGGAAACCGTGTGGTGCATCCTTGCCCTTTCCAGGTGCGTCACTCTCCTAGTATCTCCATGTGTTCACCAACCCGGAAGTTCCCTGAACCCAGAGCTTCTGTCTTTGTGGAGATTTCCTTACATAGATAGGCATGATGGAGTAAATTGCTGCCATTGGCAATTGATTCAACTTCATTCCCTGGCCTCTCTCTAGAGGTAAAGGGGAGGGACTGAAAGTTACAACCCTTTCATCACAGGATTAGTTCTCCAGGCAGCCAATCCTAATCCTTAGGCAGGGTCCAAAAGTCACCTCATTAACATAACAACTGATTATTGCTCTCAGAATTTAGGAAATGCCAAGAGTTTTAAGAGTTTTGTGCTAGAAATGGGACCTAGGGCCAAATACGTATTTCTTATTATAAATCACAGTACTACATAGGGTTATGCCTATAATAAGGGCAAATATTATAAAGAANCGGATTAGTTCTCCTGGCAACCAATCCTAATCCTTAGGCAGGGTCCAAAAGTCACCTCATTAACATAACAACTGATTATTGCTCTCAGAATTTAGGAAATGCCAAGAGTTTTAAGAGTTTTGTGCTAGAAATGGGACCTAGGGCCAAATACGTATTTCTTATTATAAATCACAGTACTACATAGGGTTATGCCTATAATAAGGGCAAATATTATAAAGAAATTCAGTTGCATTTGTAAAAGAGGAACCAACCCTTGCACTATTTCATTATGTCCTTAGTAAGATTTGTTCAACCAACAGTTTTGCTTGCTGATTTGATGTTTTTTCCCCTTCAGGCTCTTTTAATGATATAGGTTATTGATAGTCCCATTAGATTTGCTCCTTAAAATCCTTATTCCTTTTCGATCGGTTTTATTGTTGTATGATTTATACCTGTTTAAAGCATACAATCCAGTGGGGTTTTCTTTAAAGCATATTTAGAGTTGTTTAGTGCCGGAATGGCCAGCAATCCTGGTACCAACGGTTGAAAGATTACTCTAAACTTGCTGTGAAAGAGGGAAGAAGGCAAGGGGGTCAATGCTCATAGGTGAAGACCATTTGCTCTTCTTTGCTCCCGCTTTCATTGGTCCTTCAGGATAATCACAAATCCTTATCACTGTTTCTCAAGCACATAGTGTGTGACAAGGGGTCTTTCTAAAACTGGGAAGATCTGTTTACAGAAAGATATGATATACTAATTTGGGAATGTTCTATTAAACATAGCCTAAGGAACAACACCTACATCTCTTAGATCACAAGGCCACTCCCCCACCCCACCCCCGCCGGCATTCCAAAGGCAGAGTGGTCATGCAGGCCCCTGCATAACAAAGGCCTACGCCCTTGCCCTTCTCTGCAACCTCCCCTGCCCTCATTGGGCTCGGTGTTACATTTTAGCAAGCTAGGTGTTATGGCTGATTTCATGCTCTACATTAACCCCAACAGTATAGATAACACAGAAGTCTAATTTTAGAGCCTTCCACAAAAAGCCTTGTACCCATGAGCAATCACTACCGCTTTCCACTCCTTTCTCTCGCCTCCAGCACTAGGCAGCCAGGCAACAGCAAATCGACTTTCTTTCTTTGTAGATTGATCTATTCTGTTTGTTTCATATTTGTGGAATCATGCATGTGGCTCTTTGTGACTGGCTTCTTTGACTTAGTATAAGGGTTTTGAGGTTCACCTGTTTGGAGCATGATTATTACTTCATTTCTTTTTATAGATTGCCAAACAACACTTCACTTTATTGGTACACCATGTTTTGTCTATTCATTTGTTGGCCAACAGGCATTTGCGTTGTTGCCACTTTTTGTGAATTACAAATAATTCTGCTATGAATGTCTGGGTACAATTTTTGGATGGGCATATGTTTTCGTTTCTCTTGGGTAGATACCTAGGAGTGGAATGGCTGGAACCTATGGAAACTCTGTGTTCAACATCTTGAGGAATTGCCAAGCTGTTTTCCACAGCAGCTGCACCATTTTTCACTCAACTCAACTTCAGTATATCCACACTCTTTCCAAATTGTGCTGTTGTCTATATTTTGATTATGGCCATCCTAAGTGGATGTAAAGTGGTATCTCACTGTGGTTTCCCTAGTGACAAATAATGTTGAACATTTTTCATATGCTTATTGTCCATTTTTATATCTTCTTTGGAGAAATGCTAATTCAAGCCCTTTATCCATGTTTAAACTGAGATTTTGTCTTTTGTCATTGAGTAGTAGGAGTTCTTTATGTATTTTGAATATTAAACCCTTATCAGACATATGATTTGCAAATATTTCTCCCATTCTGTTGGCCCTCTTTTTACTTTCTTGAGAATGTTCTTTGATGCACAAAAGTTTCAAATTTTGCTGAAGTCCATTTTATCTATTTTTTTCTTTGTTGCTCGTGTGTTTGGTGTCATATCTAAGAAACCATTGCTATTTCCAGTGTCATGAAAATTTACCTCAGTTTTTCTTCTGTGAGTTTAATGCTTTCAGTGCTTATCTTTAGGTCATGGATCCATTTTGAATTAATTTTTGTGTATGGTGTGATGCAAGGATTCATTATTTTGCATGTGGAAATCCATTTCTTTTAGCTACATTTGTTAAAGAGATTATTCTTTCCTCCATTGGATGGTCTTAGCACTCTTTTCAAAAATCAATGGGCTATAGAGGTATACAAGTCTGTTCCTGGACTCTAAATTCTATTCCATTGGTCCAAGAATATGTCTCTTCTTATGCCAGTACCATACTGTTTTGACTACTGTAAATTTGTACTAAGTTTTGAAATTGGTAAGTGTGATTTGGAGCCCTTCAAATTTGTCCTTCTTTTTCAAGATTGTTTCCTCAGCATAGGTATGCTGCAATTCCATATGCATTTGAGGACTGACTTTTCCATTTCTGCAAAAAATGCTGTTTGTAATTTTAATAGGAATTGAATTGACTCTTTAGATTTATTTGGATAGTATTGATGTCTTAACAATACTAAGTTTTCTGATCCATGAGCATAGGATGTCTTTTCACTCATTTGTTTGCTTTTAACTTCTTTTAGTGATGTGTTGTAGTTTTCAGTGTACAAGGTTTTCACTACCTTCATTAATATGCTATTGGATTCAGTTTACTATGATTCTATTGAGGATTTTTGTGTAACTGTATTCATAAGGGACATTTGTCTATAATTTTCTTTTCTTGTGATATCTTAATCTGGCTTTGGTATCAGGTTAATGCTAGCCTCATAGGATGAGCTAAACAAGTATTTCTTCCTCTTCTATTTTTTTTACAAGAATTTGAGAAGGCTTGCTGTTATTCTTTCTTTAGTTGTTTGCCATCTGGTCCTAGTCCTTTTGTTTTTTAAGTTTTTAACATTTTCATCTTTTTCTTTGTTATAGGTATTTGAGATTTTCTCTTTCTTCTTGAATAACCTTAGGTATTTTGTGTATTTCTAGGAATTTGCATTTTAACTAGATTATCTACTCTAGTATTATAATACTTTATCCCCACTTTCATTTCTGATTTTAGTTATTTGCATCACTCTCTTTTTTCTTTGACAGTGTAGCTAAAAGTTTGTCAGATTTGTTGATCGTTTCAAAGAACCAACCTTTGGTTTTGTTGATTCTCTCTGTTTTTCTATTCTCTATTTCTTTCATCTCTATTATCTTTATTCTCTCCTTCCTTTTAGTAGTTTGGGATTTAGTTTGTTCTTCTTTTTCTAACTAGAAAGTGTGTAAAGTTGAGGAATTAATTTGAAATATTCCTTCTTTTTAAATATTAATTTCCCTCTGAACGCCACCTTAATTGTATCTCATAAGTTTTGGAATGTAGTTTTGTTTGTATTCATCTCAAATATTTTCTAATTTCCCTTGTGAATTCTTCTTTGATCTTTTCTTTAATAATAATTTTTATTACATTATTTTAGTCACCACACAGTACATCCCTAAAGCGAAATAAGTCAAGCAGAGAAAGACAATTATCATATGGTTTCTTCTTTGATCTTTTGATTGTTTAAGAGCATGTTGTTTAATTTCCACATATATATGAATTTCCTGGTTTTTGGTTTTTTTTTTTTTTTTTTTGGTTTGTTGAGTTCTAGTTTCATTCCTCTGTGGTTGGAGAAAATATTTTTTTCTAAGTGAAGTGGGTTCCTTCATTCATTTTTTTTAAAGATTTTATTTGACAGAAAGAGAGACAGCCAGTGAGAGAGGGAACACAAGCAGGGGGAGTGGGAGAGGAAGAAGCAGGCTCCTAGCAGAGGAGACTGATGTGGGGCTTGATGTCCTGAGCCAAAGGCAGACACTTAACGACTGAGCCACCCAGGCACCCCTCCTTCATTCTTTATCTTAGATATTCTTAAAATCCAAGAAAATAAAATTAAGTTCTCTAAGTAAAGTCGGAAGCCATGAGAGGATTGTGAGCAAACGAGTGAAATGATGTGATGCTATTTTAAAAGAATCACTCCAGGGGCGCCTGGGTGGCACAGCGGTTAAGCCTCTGCCTTTGGCTCAGGGTGTGATCCCGGCGTTATGGGATTGAGCCCCACATCAGGCTCCTCCGCTATGAGCCTGCTTCTTCCTCTCCCACTCCCCATGCTTGTGTTCCCTCTCTCACTGGCTGTCTCTATCTCTGTCGAATAAATGAATAAATAATTAAAAAATCTTAAAAAAAAAAGAATCACTCTGATTACTTTATTGAGAATCAGTTTTAGGGAGGGCATGTGGTAGAGGCTTTTGCAATAATCCAGGTAAGGGATGATGGTAGCTTGGACCAGGTTTGTAGCAGTTGACATGGTTTGTATCAGTTGAAACTTGGGTATATTTTAGGATGTCCTGATGCTTTGGATGTGTGGTGGGCTGGTGAAGATATCCTGCTTCTTTTTTCTTTTCTCTTTATGATAATCTGATAAGATAGGGTAGGACACTTGGCTTGTATCTGAGTGGAGTTGAGGAAGTGGATCAAGGAAGATGTCTTTGCAGCTGTTGGAAATAGATAGGCAATGAGGGTCATTGCTGACACCTGACATGGAATTGTCTCTGGGCACTCTTCTCAGAGCACACGGGAGGAACACAGAGAGCAGTCTGTGGAGCTGCCCAGGAAACCTGAAAAGAAACTTCTCTTCATTCTCTTCCTCATCTGTTTTCTTTTGAAATTAAACATTCTTATTCTTCAACCTAAAAGGGCTACATCTTTCCTAAGAAGTGAGTTTAGCTTAACATGGCCAAAGCTACTTCTATTAATTGGCCATTTCTAACCCTTCACCTGTACAGCTTTCCCTTACTCGGGGACCCAGAGCCAGATAGTACATTCCCAGAACACTCATACACATAATCCATGAGATCTTGTGCAGACTCTGAAAATAGCCCAGGGCTAAGTGATAGCAGGCTATATGGCTATTACTGCCTCAAAGAGCTTTGGATGGGGGCAGAACGATACAGGCATGAAAAGGTTTCTTTAATGTTCTCCCCACGCACACAATGATACTAGTGATGTTTTGGGCACGTGTCTAGTACTTGGCCCTGCCTTATCCACGCATTAGCTCATTCAGTTCTCACATCAGCATTTCGAAGAAATTATTATTTTCTCTGTTTTATTGATGAGCTAAATGAGGCTCAGAGCAGAATCACTTGCCCCAGGCTTCCCAGCTATCAGTTGGTGAGGTTTAGATTTAAACTTGTCTGTCAGTTATTAGAGCCGTGGTGCCGTAGCTCTAAAATGTTATGCCCCATACTCAACTTCATACCCTTTCTGTTCTATATTCCAATTCATGTGCTCTCCACACAGAATATTTTTCTACATTTTGATAACTTTTCTTTCCTTAGATGCTTTTTTTCTGCATCAAGATAACTTAGGAAAACTAGATATTTTCAATGAGGAAAACTAAGGAAGAAAGCAAAGCACAATATAGTTCTGAGGGTGAGTGTGTTGTGACAATATAGGACCTTCCATAGTATATATTTTGCTAGCCAGTAGGAAAATATTAGGACTACTTTCATTTTTAATATTATTTTTAATATTTTTAAAGAAAAAAAGCAAAATCAAATCTGTCACATGTTCCCACATCTACAAAGGATATGAATGTATTAAACTATTCAGTATAATTAGAACAACTTAAAAATACTTTATTCACTGGCTGCAAACTTTATATTCATTTACTTCTTATATACACAGAATTTTTGCCAAGCTACTTTATAACACATGATCACTGACCTTGTACAAAGTTGTTGTAGTTTATTCTTCATTCCTGCTTAGCCCTAAGGGAAATTATTACATTATTCTACATGGCCAGTGTCATGCTTCATTTCTTTAACTTTTGGAATGCTCTCAGCAACAAGTGGGATCTCATTTTGTTACTGTTAAAAGTGTGAGAAATTGTAACTTTCCTGACTTTGCATTTGATGGAATAATTTACCAGACACTAATCAGAAGTTTTCTCATGAAATTCTGCATTAACAAAATTCAAGTTCAAATCTGAGCTGGCTGGCATTGATTTTTCACATTTATTTTGTGCTTCTGAGGTTTGATGCTAAGCTTCTTGGGATTCTTCTCTGTGCTTTGTAAGCGTGGAGGTCACTTTGAAGTTGGTCGATCTCTGTTGATAAGAGATTGGCAGGATCTGGAGAAGAATACAAATTTGGCTGCTGGGTCAGAAATGTCACCATCATGAGGTTGGGAGATGGCATAATGAAGCAGCATACTGAGCTTGCTAAAAAAATAAAAGATGTTAGATAAGATTCTACAACAATCATGTTTGCTTTAATTTTTTCCTATGCAGGTAATTTCAAAAACACTTTTCCAGATGCAAAATAATGAAAATACAGCATTTGTTATTTATTTACTTTGGTCTTTTAAAAATATTTAAAATGGTACAAGTCTTTTTGAGTCTTTCAAATTTTTCTCAAAATATTTTGTATTTTCTGTTGCTGACCTAAATCCAAAATATCCTAGGATGTTTTAACCATCTGCCTAGTATTTCTAGTCAGTTTTTACCTTCAAATAGTGAAAAAGATTTGCACTGAACTTTAGTATCAGACAGTAGGGTGAATTTTGGAGGTAAATTATTCCAAACCTTGACAAATGTGAACATATCAGCATAGCTTTATTTAAAGTGACCTCTATTGAAAGTGATTTCCATGTGTATTATTCTATAATTCTCAGTGTCAAAATTCAGACAAAAGGGCTAAAATCTTTCTTTCACATTGTTCTTGTTTTATTATTTTTTTTAAACTTTTGACCTTAAAAATTCTGCTTCCTTTCATTTAAAAGTCGTAAATATTGAGTTAATGATGTCAGTTTTCCCGGTGCTATCCGGACCTAAGGTATTTCTGTCACACTTGAAGGATAATACTTGGTTAAGCACAGCAACAACAAATCTACTGAAAAACCCAAAAAAACAAAAGAAACCAAACAAAGCAATAGATTGAAGCAATATTTTTCCTTAGATGTCTTAGCAAATTATACTAAATTTTCCTAACATGTGAACGCCAGGAGTTAGGTTTTTCAAACTGCCTTTGGTGGTGGCTGACTTAGGTGAGCCTGATGTCCAAACTTCACATTCACTTCCTGCAGCTGAATACGGCCCCATGTATGCTAGTCTCATAATTATTTGTTAATTTAAGAAGATAATGTTTGCTAAAATATTAGACTTTTTCTCAACACTTTCACATTGTATGATAAGCATTTACATGCTTTGGAATGAGCATTTAAAAAATTATATTCAACAACTAAATAGTAAATAATGATAAATTCGCTTATCCAAAGCATGCACACAAGCTTCATAGATTTTGTTGATCTTTTTCTGGCAACTCTGTAATAACCACTTACTATTTTAGCATTCAGTTTTGAATTTAATTCTTTGAAGCTGTTACATCCATTAGAATGACTGTACTTGCACACTTGTGAGTATATATATATGTGTGTCTGTTTATTGGTACAATCAGAAGAAATCAGCTTAAACACATGGTGGAGCTGTATAGACTTTTAACACTTTGTAATAATTAGGTATTTCTGGCTTTGGGCCCAAAATGGGAAAGAGGATTGGAAAATTAAAGGTAGTGGCAGCAATAGACCATGATTTGCTCTTGAATAATTGCTTTTATCTTGTTCTTCAAAACAACAGTTTGTTCTATATTGATGGAGGCATAACAATCCAGTAAAGCATCACAGGTAATTAGTTCATTCGGATAGCTTTAAAAAAAATCTAACTGAATATTTAAACTTTCTGGAAAGTTTATATTGTATATACACATTCTCAGAAGGTTTCTGCTTCTTTGAGCAAAATTGACAGTATCTTTAATTCAAAGAAAGATGATTTCTAAGTACTGACCGCTACACTTAAAGTGTACTTTTTTTTGTTATGGCTCTCAGAAATACGATAGTAAATATTTTTTAATAGTAAACAGATGCTTCTTTAGGACCATTAGCTCATTCCTCTGAATTATTTAAACAGACAAAAGGAAAGCTCTCTGTGGAAAGGTGTGTATTATACTCTTGTTTGCCTGGTATTAGTTCACATGTATCCAAACTCTTGTTCTGCCTTTTATTCTAACAGTTGATTCGCCTTTCTACATATGTTTGTTAGTACATAGAGGTAGTACATAGACTTACTTTACTAAGGGTTTGCATTTGACTATATTTTCTGATACTTTCCCCTAGTCCTTACTCATTTTTCAGTGGAGGGAGAGGACAGGAGAAGGACGCTGTACAATTGATAAAATCAATATTCATCTTAAGCTTTTTCCTTGAATCATGGGGAGAAACACTTCTTCCTTTGAAGCTGGTAGATGTTCCTGTCTGCCGTCCTAATTAAGAATTACTATCTTTAATTCTTGCCTAAAAATTGGTAGCCAGTTTCAGAGACAAATGGGATTCTTCCCTTCTTCATTAGAAGGCATCTTCAATGTTTTATAATCTGCCCGTTTTCTAAAAATTTTTAAATATTTGTGAAAAATAAAGTAAAGAGGATCATAGGAATTTGCTTTGTCCTTTTGAGGACTTAACTTTGACAATTTCTTAGCTTGGTACTTTATATAATGGTCAAAAAGTAAAGGAGTATTTTTTTTTTCTTTTGAAGCCATATTCTCAGAGAAGATAATAAAGAGAATGACATGTACAGCTGTCTAATAATTTTACTAGATTTCCTTTCCAGTTACTGATTTCATGGAGAAAATACTTAAATCTTTAAAATTTTTTATTCTACAAAGTGAATTCACTTGAGCAAAGATTTTCATTAATTCCTACTTCTTGAGGCAATTTTCCTTCATTCTCATGGGAAAATGAGTCATTTTTTTTTCTGTTTTATAACTACAGATGAAAATGTTTCATTCACATAGATTTTGTTTTTATTCACTCACATTATATTTTTAAAGCTTTTTTAATCTCTTGGAAAAATCATATGTCACCTTAGCATCATAAATGTTTATTGCAATTTTTAAATGAGAAAAATTTAATACTTTGGTATTTATCAGATTTATTTTTAGTATGTTGCATGTAATAATTTAGAGTTTTCAAAGAACAAATGGACAGCCCATTTTATTTTTGAGGGGACAAATATCTTAATAGTGTCTTTGTTACATTTCTATTCTACCTTCCTCAGTTGAAGCTTTGCTGACCAAAACTGCCCTCTGTTTCCCAAAAGTAGGTAGGACAGGACTGCTAAACAGGAGAATGGGGGCTTGTGCTGAAACCATGATGCCCTCACACGACTGTCTCACTTCAGGAAATGAATTTAGGAGTATTCATCCACAGAAGCATAGGGCGAACTAATGAAACTTGAAGTGGCCGAGGCAGATTTGGAATTCTCGCGGGAGCAGCCACTGAAGCTTGGATGTCTTGGAGTTGCTCCCTTCTTCCGACTGGATTTGGTGTTGTCTGCCTCGCTAGGCTCAAACACCACCGTCATGGACTCCATCCTGGTCACCGTGTACAGGCTGCTTTGCCGAGTGGGGTGAAACCTGGTGGTCTTGAGTTCCAGCTCATCATAGCTAGAAACTTCAATGAAAGGGCACCAGCGAAACACCCTCTTGAAGCCAGCTCGAAATCTGAAGAGAAGCAGGTCACAGAAAGAAAAAATCATGTTTTCAAGTGGAAATTTCTTTCAATTGCCACAGAAAGCCCTATTGAAGGCAATTAAGCAAAATCAAGTTTTGAATTTGATTTTCTTGCCAAACTCTTAAAATGTATGCCACAGTATTGGTACCAGTCTTATAAATTTTCTTGTTTGAATTTTAATTTCCTATGAATGAGAAGCATGCCATTGAAGAGAAAAAGCACAGGATCACGTAACCCATATGCCAAAGAAACAGTGTACATTTCTTCAATAATTTTATACATTTGCAGAAGTGTAATTGAATTAGGCTTGGTGGTTAAGGCACTGAAAAATGACATATTTCAAAATAGCTTCTTTTGGAAATGATTAAACATTTATACATTAAAGTCTCATTTAATGTTAGAATTAATTACTAATCTTGATGGTTTTTATCTAATCATATATGAAAGTGCAAAATCTTTTGCTTTGTAAACCATTAAGTGAACTTGATTAAAAACAGATGTACTGCTTGTAGGGTGGCTTGAATTCATATATGGCTTATGCAATTGATGAAAAAAAAGGAAGAATTAAGTATTTAACAAACTTACGGCACAGTGTAGTGGAGGCTCAACTGGAAAGAGAATTAGGGTTAGGGTTACAGTTACTTACATGAAGTTCCACTTCTAGTTCTGCTCAAAACATTGGTTTCTTCAGGGAATTACCAACCTTACAACATTTAACCCTGCCCCTCCATGTGTTTTTACATACAACCAAGGTGTTTTTATCTGGAAACAGCATTTTACCTTCCTTTCCAGTCTTAAATTTGACTACAGTAAAATACTGCCTTTTATTTTTATTTTTTTTTTAAGATTTTATTTATTTATTTGACACAGAGAGACAGCCAGGGAGAGAGGGAACACAAGCAGGGGGAGTGGGAGAGGAAGAAGCAGGCTCCCATCGAAGAAGCCTGATGTGGGGCTCGATCCCAGAACGCCGGATCACGCCCTGAGCCAAAGGCAGACGCTCAACGACTGAGCCACCCAGGCGCCCCACTGAGCCACCCAGGCGCCCCAAATACTGCCTTTTAAAAACTTTACTGTAAAAGTAGCTTTGCCCTGACCACTTTAATTTCTTCAAAGCCTATTGCCATGGAGACTGCATCCTGTCTTACTTGCTGACCTCATTATACAGGCAAGAGGATTGGAATTCTCCTCGCCCTTACTGTTGATTCTATAACCCTGAGAGCAACATCTTCTATTTTGAAGTCTATCTACAAAACATCCTTATTAGTAGAATCCACTCACATATGCCATCATCCTTCCCCATCTTATATTTCTATGAAGTGTCTTCATTTCTTTGAGGACTTGAGCACATATTCCACTCCCCTCCTTTTTTTTTTTTTTAAAGATTTTATTTATTTATATGACAGAGAGACAGCCAGTGAGAGAGGGAACACAAGCAGGGGGAGTGGGAGAGGAAGAAGCAGGCTCCCAGCGGATGAGCCTGATGTGGGACTCGATCCCAGAGCGCCGGGATCACGCCCTGAGCCGAAGGCAGACGCTTAACGACTGCACTACCCAGGCACGCCCCACTCATCTCCTTCAATCATGATGGACTTTTTTTTCTTAACAGACAAAATTCTGAAGGGCCTGGAGGGAGAATTTAGGCCATATTTAAAAAGTCTCCCAGTTAGACTGGGAGAGGATGTAATTGTTAAGGTGGGGTATTTCATAACGTAGGAGGAATTCTAGAAAAAAATCAAGTTCTGTACTCTTCTCAGTGAATTTTTAAATTTTTCCTTCCTTTTGCATTTGTAATTTGCAACAAGAAGCTGGAACAAAATTATATGCTTTCAGCTAAGCCAAGAGTGACAAGAACTTCTATGGTTTAGTAACTTTCTACCTTTTATTCAGACAGCAGTAGATGATGGGGTTATACATGGTCGAGCTCATTGCCAGCCAAAAGCTGGCCAGGTAGACCTGCTGGATGTATTTCCACCTATTTAGTTGTTGATAGACTGCAGTGAGGATGAAGTAAATATGATAAGGCAGCCAGCAGATGGCAAATGTCACCACGACAATTATCATCATTTTTACAACCTACAAAGAAAGAAGGAAAGAGGTCAGTTTTGGAAAATTTAAAAGTCATTAAATATATTAGTTACAGTAGCTTACTACAAATCATATTTTTCTCCCAATATAGTTAAATACATAGCATGCCTAAGGATAAGTATTAAAAAAGTGGGAGGTAATCTAGGGACAGCTGCCTAAGATAAGTCTCAAGAAAGCATGCTGATGTGACCATTCCTTCTTTACCTAACCCAAGAGAATGGATGGCACTAACTCAAACCGAAACAAATATTTATTAATTGGACTAAAGAAAATAAGTGTTTACAAAAATCCAAAGAGCTTAGGGGAGAGTGGAGCAAGATTTGGCTCTGCTAGCCTGAACATTAAAATAACAGAGATATTATATCTAGAGAAACTGGTATTGGGAAAGGTTTCTCTGGATAGTGATTATGAGTATTCGCAGTCTGAGGAAATATCATTAACTTTAAATTTGCAAGTAGGTAATCAACTGGCTTATACATTAGGTCTTATGAATTTGGTAAACATGGATCATTTCCGTTGGTTTTCATACCTTTGAAACAAAATATTCTAGAAAGCCCTGGCCAAAGTAGCATATCAACCTTTATTTCTCTGCCACTAGGCCTTAAGTTCCTAAATGGCAGAGAGAATGTCTTAATTATCTCAATATTCCCAGCATCTAGCACAATCAGAAGTATATAGCTAAAGATAAATAATCAGATATGGAATGAATGAATAATGAATGACAACGTACACTTTGTAACATTAGGTTGAATGGGAGGCTGTTTTATGTGTCCCTAAATGAAGTAAAATCTATCCATTGTCCGTGACTGTAAGAAAGGTAGACTCAGAACATGTTAGCTTTGTGTGGAATAGGAAATAATAATATTCTATGATTACCACATTTAATATTTCTCACTAGCAATCTATCTACTAAATTTGTCCATACTTCTTTTGGCAATTTGGAAATAGTAAAATGTTTAGAATGATATATGCTAAATAAAATAATTTGGGGGCTTACCCCTAGTCAGATCAGCACACAAATCAGAGACAGTCTTGACATAAATGATCTGTGAGGCATCTTAGAACTATGAAAATACATTTATGGACTGGACTCATCATTTCACTGCAAGTTAGGGATTCATAAGAAAAGTTGGCAAGGTTAAGAGTCAGGAGAGAGATAATTCTAGAACAAGGCAAAGCATGAAGTGGATCAGTGTTGAAAGCAAAGTTTTCCCAAGGGCCTAATCACTGTACCATCCAGGTAACTAGTATTGAGCTGATGGAAATTGGTCATCAGAGCTGAAGATCAAGGTCAATAGCTCAGAGAATGTCATCACTGGCTGCACCATCCAAAGCCTTTTTTTCTCAATGCTTTTTAAACTGCTTTTTTTTTTCCCCCTGAAAAGCTGTGTTCAGATTTCTGCATTTATCTCTCTGATTTCCTATTCAGATATTTGTGGAATATAAGTGAGAACTGTATTTTATTATAATTCACATTTATATAATGTTTCATGTATTTAACACCTTATCAGTTGGTTTTCAATTGTGCTTTAGGAAACTCAGGCAAAGACCAAAAGATTTGACCACTGTGATTCATGAGACAAGGCTGGAGTTTTAAAACTAAGATTTTTAAGTCTTTTTTCTTCCTGCTTACAGTTAACAACATTTACTGAATGTCTATTGGGTCTAGAAAACAGAATAGAGAAAAATAGTAAGTAAAGGACCCATTTCTTATCCTGCAGAATCTTACAATATAATGAAAAATGTAAATAAAAAATGCACAAAAATGTGGTGAATATAAACATGTGCATATAACGTTGAAATAATATTTATGAGAACTTTCTAGTTTATTATAAGCAAGAACTGTTCAGTACATGGTAACTGTAGCCCAGGGATGTAAGACTGAATGAAACAAGTTCTATTGCCTTTTTACTTTGAATATATGAACATTATACTCTTCCTTGAATACGACAAGCAAGCTCCTGCCCCAAATTATTTTCCCTCCAGAACACTCTTCTCCCAACTACTCCCACTGGGTAACCCCATCATGTTCTTCACGCCTTTCACAGCTGTCACTTTCTCTGTGACTCCCATTCTGACCAACCTGTTTAAAAGTGCAGTCTGCCCTTCCAGCACCAAACTCCTTAGCTTGCTCTTTAATTTCAGTTTGTTATGTTTATTCTTCGCTTTCTGTCTCCTCATGTTAGAATATAAAAGAGCAAGAATTTTCTGCGTGCTTTGTTTTTTGCTGATGGATTCAGGCACATAGATCGCACTTCATACACAATCAGTGCTCAAGAATTTTTTTAAATAAATCCATGAAAGCTGAATACAACAAAACAAAACAAAACACCTGAGAGTCATATAGGTGGTTAAGAGATGTCCCTAATTTTACTTGGTCATTAATTACTGGTATCATTTGTCCTCCAAATTTAAAATGGGCATGTATGTGTCGAATGTGCCTGATGTTTCATTGCTATCTTATTTTTCTAGGCAAACAAATTCAAAAGAGTATGAGTGTACAAACAATATAACTGATACATTATTTTGGGTGCATGAAAGCATTTAATTTTATTCTGAATAAATGCTAAGGGTAAAAAAAAAAACCTACGACAGTGTGAACATGGCATAGGCAACTCTGTTAAATACAGTATCGGCAAATATGCATAAAAGCTTCTTTGAATGCTTTTGTGCAGGCTGACCACAAAATCCCTGTGCATGAAGCTATTTTCTAACAATAGTAAAGACCTACAAAAGCTATCAGAATCTTTTAAGTGACTTCCAACCATCAATAATGTGGAAAAATTAAAGTGCATGTGGAGAATTAAATTAAATAAAAATGCCTCTGGAACCGAAGTTTCAAATAACTTCTAATTCACGGATATAGGGCCTTATGGACCTTGTTATAAAACATTTAGATATTTGAAAATAAGGAAAAATCTGAGACTCTGAAAGAAAATGTCTTTTACAGTGAAACATGGTTATAATATACTTCACTTACTTATTTCTATAAAATACATTTTAACTGTTAGCCTCAGTGTCTGCTCACAAAATCTTGTGGAATTATTTCAGATGTCAAACTCTCAGGACCCCAGGTGTCATGTAAATGCAAAAAAGCAGGATCCGAAGTGGGAGAAATTGCATTGCTTTGTGAAGCGCCAAAATCATGAATTTGTAATCCTACTCTTTAAAGTGCTCAGGAAGAGAGCACTTTGAAGCACAAACCTTGAGCAACGATACATGTGCAAAGGCTGTGAGCAGTTCCCCTGTGTCTCATGGCTGGACAATGGCACTAGCACATAAATACTAAGCAGGAAAGGTATGCAGTTTGGTAGACTTCCTGAAAATCCTGAAATTTTTAGGTGAGATAAGAGACTGGGATAGAGACGATTCAAATCTTTCACCATGTCTTAGCAAATTGTGTTACAACCTGATATGAAGACTGACTGATGTTGGGTATTTCAGGAACCTGACACACGTCCCACTTCTGAGGCAGTGGGATTTATTTTCCACTTTCCATGGCAACATGGACGGTCATGGCTGTCCACGGTCCTTGGCACAGACACTTACTAGCAGGAGGAAGAAGGGAGGTGGGACAAGGGGTATAGCTCCTACAATTCTACCGCCTGCTCTTAGTAGTTAAGAATCCACTTTACTCACATCGGCAGGATGGAAATGCATGTTTTCGTAAGTGAAAATAAGCTTTGGG
The DNA here is from genome assembly GCF_002007445.2 of Ailuropoda melanoleuca. Classification (NCBI taxonomy): domain Eukaryota; kingdom Metazoa; phylum Chordata; class Mammalia; order Carnivora; family Ursidae; genus Ailuropoda; species Ailuropoda melanoleuca. The sequence goes on along the minus strand of NC_048228.1, from coordinate 27,242,390 downwards.
CACCTTTTCTTTGTGTATCAAAGGGGAAAAAAAATCTTTGATTTTTGTACCCTGTACAGGTTAGACTGAAATGCCTGCAGCCGTTCTTATCTTTCATATTAAATTAGTGTAGGAGGGATGATTTTTGAGGTTTAGGTCATAAAAGAGAAAAAAAATGTAAGTCTAGGAAATGAAATAAAAGAGTGCCAACCATAAAAAAATGTGTAGGATTATATCCTTCAGTGTAGGATTTATGTTCCTAAATGTCCGAACTGGAAATTTTCAACGCCATGTGGCAGGAAGCTTCTTGCTTTGATCAGAACGCCTTCAGAATGTTCTGGAGGACCGTCCCATGAGTCATACCCTACCACTTCATCATGCCTTTTGTCTGCAGAAATGGTCTTAAATGGACCGTTATATTTCCTTAAGTCAAAATTGCAGGCCTGCTTGTTTTAACCACACATTGGCAAATTAAAATAATATTCTCCAGAGTAGGATACGGGAAAATTTCAATAAAAGTATCAAAATGTAAAGTACCATTTCATGGGCTATTTAGGTTGAGGTTTTGCTGCTTCCGTTACATTCAGTGCGCTTAAACATTTCTGTTTCGAGTGAGGAAATAAGAACTCAGTAACAATAGTGGTGAAAAAAAAGGGCACCGTGGTCCAGAAGCCGAGTTGAATTTTGCTAGTAATTTTAGAATTAGATGAGAATACGGGTGCACTGTGTTAGCGTGGTCCAAGAACCGTGATACTGGTACCAACTCCAAGTAACTTGTGCATGCAGTTAACATCAGGGTGATGCCTGTAAGAAGCGACGTCAAGCCCAAACAAAGGAAGAAACCTATGTGTGTGTGTAAGTGCAAGCGTGGAGAGCGTGTGTGTGTGTGTGTGTGCGTGCGTGCAGTGTTGTATTTGGACTGTCCTTTACATGTTACTGGTAATATTTCGTTTTTAGTGTATTTTCATTTTTTCCATTGAAAACTTAGACTTTGAGAGCATCATAAGATTTTAGGCTTACAATGGTCTAAAGCCGGAGAAAGTGAAGCAGCCATAAAAAGGAAGAGATGAAATTAGTAAAGGAAGTACATTGAGCAAGACAAATAAAGACTGATGTTATGGGATCATGGTTGGAGATAAAAATGCATGGAGGCTTCTTATGGACCAAATTGTGTTCCCCCATTTTTTTTAAGTTTACAAGGTTTCTTTCTTTCTTTCTTTCTTTCTTTCTTTCTTTCTTTCTTTCTTTCTTTCTTCTTCCTTTCTTTCTTTCTTCTTCCTTCCTAGCTTTATTGAGATATAACTGATATCTACTGTGTGTGGTGAAAGTGTTCAACGTGATGATTTGATACAAGTATGTTGTGAGGTGGTTACTGCAATAAGGTCTATCTCCTCTCACATAATTACCGTTTTTGGTTTGTGCGTGTGTGGTAAGTGCATTTAAGATTTATAGCAACTTTTCAGTATATAACCCAGTATAGTTAACTGGAGTCCTCACGCATTACATCAGATCCTCAGACTGTCTTCATCTTATAACTGGGCCAGTGGGAGAGGAGAGGAGAGGAGAGGCATCCCCGGCGGCTTGTGGACTGGCCTCCCGCTGAGTCCGTGACCAAGAATCCAAGTCCCCCGGCTAGGTTCCATTTACCTTGCTTGCTGTTTTCTTAGCCACTCCCCTGCCTCCTAGTTCTGCAGCTCATGACTCCGTTCTCTGAATGGAGGGAAAGAAATGGGCCTTTTTGGCAGCAGCCTGCAGAACTGGGGCAGTGGGTACTCACTCATTCACATACTTTCATTTCCCCCCTTGGGAGAAATCACCTCTGAGAAAGAACCTCTTGGCTCGGAGCTGTGTCACTTTCAGGGAGAGGTGATGTGTGTGCAGTCAAACTATTCCTCTCACCCTCTCCAGGGCATCTGTGTCACATTGTTCTTCTCTAATGCTGTGCTGGAACTTCTCTGCTAGACTCCTGGACGTCCACATGGCTCCCAGGTCCATGGGTGATTCCCTAAATCAGAGTTTCCCAGGGCCCCTGGACTGTAGCTGAGAGGAGCCGGAGCTGATTCACGGGCCACGGCTGCATGGAAGTCTCTATATTCATTACCCAACTCACAGTGAGCGAGACTCCTCTTGGATCTCTTGGAGTTTGGTGCTGATGAAAGAACCAAATTCAAATGAGGTGAGAGCCAAATCCTCTGCGGTATAGAGCGGTTTCTGGGTCTCTAGCTGGGACCTTATTTTAGCCTCCTGGATGCAGGCCTGCCTTCTCAAAATGACGCTCCTCTTTCTGGGACTGCACCAGACTTATCTGACCCTTCAGCACCCACAAGGCACATTTGCCTGTGGATAGATGCCACATTGTTACTAAGGAGATAACAAGAGATGTCTTATTTTGCCATCTTGCTGATGTCAGTCTTCAAAATTCATGTTGATATTCTAATCCCCATTACCTCAGCATGACACTGAATTTGGAGATAGGGTGTTGAAAGAGGTAATTAGTTAAAATGAGTTCATTAGGAGGGGGCCTCAATCAGCATGACCCGTGTTGTTGAAAGAAGTGATTGGAACACTGACACACAGAGGGAAAGCTGTGGGAATACAAAGGTTTGCAGCCATCTGCACACCAGAGAAGTCTTAGAGGAAACCATCCCTGACAACACCTTCAACTCAGACGGCTCACCTCCAGAACAGCAAGAAAATAAATGTCCATTGTTTAAACCACCAGTCTATTGTATTTTGTTATGGCAGCCTGAAAAGACAGCAACAGGGTTTGAAATGCTGAGGACACTAGATGATATGGCTTCATGACAGCAAAATAGAAGGCAAAATACTCTACAGGGTCCCAGAAAATGGAGATTTCCAGAGAGGTTTGGATCGCCTGTAGAATTGCTGTTAGCAGTATCAGAAATAGACCAGGACCTCCAGTTCCAACAGATGAGCCTCTCTTAGGTTATATATGGTCTTCCTCAGGAACACTGTTTTCCATGGTAATTTTTTTGCAGCAGAAATAATGACACTGCACATAGAAAGCTTGCTTGCTGAATGACATGACAGATTTTTCTTGGTTGTTATACAATTCAAAATTCCAACTGAATCTGTCACTTGAGCTTAGACCGAAGAGTGGTCCCTTTGATTAAGGCAAAAGGCTCCTTTGTTATCACACTCAGGTGTTCACCTCGGAAGGAGCAGAGCTGTTATGGCTTGTTAGGCTAGAGGCAGAAAGTTAAAATAGAAAATAGCCAGAAAACAATTTCTGTGGCTTACAAAAACAGTAGAAGTAGATTTATTTACCAGCATTTCATGGGTTTCCAAATAATCAAGAGCAATTTTAACAAGAGTTTTTGACAAGGAAGGGTCACATATTGTGAATATTGGGTCAAAGTCATGTTTTTGAGGCTTCTGTTTTATTAGAACGGGAAGGAATGTCAGAGCATGGTTACAAATGTAGGTTACTTTAAAATGTATGTTTAGCAAATTAACACCAAAATGTAATACAAGCGTACTATTCAGAACATGTTGACAAAACGTAATACTAATTCATAGTGGACTATGAGATGGTGGTCTGGTAATGGGAATGAAGTTTGAAATTCTTTGATCAGTATCTTGTGCTCTTAGNCCTTGTGCTCTTAGGGAGAGGGGCTGGGTTGTTACGTTTTAACTGGAGTGCAGTAAAGAGCCCATTCCTGACTCCACATTTCAGATCTCTCCTTCATAAACGCTAGAAGACACAGCAGTGTTTCCAAACTTACCCTGTGCTCCACTTATTTCATCCCACCTTTCAAAGCTTCTTTTCCCTTATGACCTTCCTGTGCTAGTTTCTGGTGCTACAGACTCTGTGCTACAGAATGTGACGTTCGGCCCAGGTGCTGCACTCTGCGCATTGGCCAGGTAGCTCTAACACTCACTTTCAGACTCCCCAAAGGAAACTCAGGCTGACAGCAACATTGTCCTTTGAGTGAGGCAAGGCCAGCAGACGCATTTGATGAATGACTCAGTGGAGTTGTGTTTACTTTTGATTTAGTAAAAGGCTTGGTGCTTTGTATAATTATTAAAAAAAGTAACTTTCCAATGTATGAACTTCTGTAATCTTCATGACAAACCTTTGACCATATAGCTTCTCCATTTTATAGATGAGAGACTTAAAACCCAGGAGGTGGGGTGCTTTCTCAAAATCCGAAAAGCAGGTTCAGAGTGAGGATTCCTGGGTCTCTTAACTCTTCATTAGCTAAGGGCTCATTTTGCGTACACTCTCCTTCTCAAGACCTTTAGAAGTAGCCCTGGCTTCTTTCCTCATTTAGCATGTTCAGGGGATGCTTAAGTGAAGGGTAGTCAGACAGCCTTATTTTGCCAAGGAATTGCCCATTTGAGCTTCAGGTAAGATGAGATCTTTTCCAAAAAATGAAAGAATGAGAAAAGAAGTTGGAATGGTGGAGCGGGCTGGGAACATTTAGCTGGAGTCTGGTGTATCTCTTGCTATGGGAATACAGACAGACTGATCTGCATTAAAACTGTGAAATAGGGACTCGGAACTTTAAATATTTTATGGGCTCGTGTGGTAACAGTTACTTCCATAGACTTCATTTATGTTGAGCATGTTTAAAGACAAATGCACAAGAAGTATAAATTCTTGACAATCTCCTGTATTCTTTTTCCCTAGTAGCCATAAAGCAGGTCTGCTGAAAAGGATTACTTTAGTCCCAAATAAACACTGTTAGGATTTAAGATCTTTTGACATTCACAAAAGGGGAGTGAGTGAAGAGAATTTCTGCCTCAGTTCCCTTTGTGGGAAAGTGAGTGCAAACGAGCAAACAGCTGCCAGACTGCTGGCACCAGGGCATGGGCTCATCTCTTCCTTTTCTGTTCCAGGAGTTGCTGGGGAGATCTGGTATCTCGGGAGTGTGCCTGACCAGGTGAAAAGGCTAGGCTGATGACATTTTCCTGACCAAGAGATTTTATATCTTGCTCTATGTTGACATAACTTGTCCTTTTAAAAATACACTCTAATTAATATATTGTGGTCTGAAATATTAGGTCAGCCAGTGTCTTACAGTACTTTTACAGTTGGCTTTTTGTCTTAAATTTGTGCATACCTTAATCGCTTTTTGAAGCAGCATAAATCTAGAATACTTAAAAATATGCTTTTCTGTACTAAATCTGGTAGAAAATAAGATCAGCCACTGAATAGTAATATTTTTCTGTATGATATATGACAAACTAGGAAGGCATGGATTATAAATAATGTTATTGTCTTGATTTGTAGATACCTTGAAATAAACCCATGTGATTCGCACATGCTTACCACTCTGGAATGCCCTGATCTGGTATCTTTCCCTGTAAAATTCTCTATCCATCTTTCAGGAGGTCCCCTCAAGTTCACCTCTTCAGTAGCTTCCCTTATTTCTTCATGCAGGTATTCTTAGTTACTTCCTAATGAGATTTAGCAAATCTTGCTTACATCTTACAACACAGGTTCATGCTTTAGTCAAGCATGTCTGTTTCCTTCAGACCAAATATGGGCGTTTGCATTATTTGTTTTTTTGTCTCCAGAACGTAGCATAGTTCTTGACATTGAATAAATTACTTGTTAACTGAAGGTATCAGATTTTCTCACTCATTTTATGAACACTTTAATTGCAAGAAGCATCATTTATTTTTGTCTTATCAGTGTTTTGCCCTATCATGCACATAATAGGATTTCAAAAATATACATTTTTGAACTAGGAAGGCAGAATTTCTTTTTCTTTTTTTTCCTTCTCCCCCTACCCCTGAATGCCATGCTTTTTACTCCCATGACTTACTCATTCATAACTGGAAGCCTGTATCTCCCACTCCCCTTCACCCAGTTTGTCCAACGCCCTATCCTCTTCCCCTCTGGCAACTATCTATTTGTTCTGTATATTTATAGGTCTGATTCTGTTTCAAAAATATTATTTAAGTGAATAAAACAAAAATACATTTAAATATTTTATATCTAAATTAAGATAATTATTATTGCCCTTGCCTTTTGTGCTTAGCACAATGTTTGAAAAGAATATTTGAACCATGTGATGGCTCAGGCTTAAAAAAGAAGTAAATTATTTTTGCATACTTAATTTATTGTACACTTATATAACAACTGTTTTACAATAATGCCATTTTTCTAAAGAAACCAAGGCTCCAGACTCTCAAGATACAGTGCTAAATTAAAAAAGGAAAAAAAAATTTTATCTATTTTCAAAGCATTTATACCCTATCAAAGAGACATTTGTTAAATAATAAATATAGAAAACATATGAAATTACAAATTCTGATAAATTCAATAGAAAAAATAATCACATCTAGATTTGCAGAATACAATCGAAGGTCTATTTGAGGAAGCACTATTTAAGCTGAAGCCTAGAGGATGTACAGACAGAAGAATAAAGGGCATACCATTCTAGGCCCTGATAATAGTGTGAGTGAAGACCGAGAAGTGGAAGAAAGTTTGATGTGTTCAAACAACTGAGAGCAAGTGTTATTGGAATGCAATGTATAAATGGCAAAGTGGCACCAAATGAGGTTGGCAGAGTAAATGGTAGCAAGATTCTGTAGAACCTTGTAGGTTATTTTCAGGGTTTTCAATTTCTTTTATTTATTTCCTTGGTGTATCGGGAAACTACTAAAAAATTGCAAGCAGGTTGTATGAGTTGATTTACATTTTAAAAACATCATTTGTAATACACCATGGTGGCTGTAACCACTAACACTGTATTATATATTGGAAGATGCTAAAGGACTTGGTTTTAAAAGTTCTTATCACAAGAAAAAAGAATTTTAACTATGTGTGGTGATAGATGATTACCAGACTTAATGGAGTGATCATTTTGTAATATGTACAAATACCAAATCATTATGCTACACAGCTGAAACTAATATAATGTTACATCTCATTAAAAAATCATCCTGGCCGCTGAGTGAAGAACGAATTTGGGGAAACAAGTGCAGACCTGGGAAAGTGAGTTGGAGAGGTTGTTGTGGTGGACCTGTGGACAAGTGATAGAATCATGGAGAAATATTTTAATGGAGAGCGGGAAAAATACATAGATAGGAACTATTTTAGGGATGAAGACCATCAGGTGAGGGTAAGAGAGAAAGTGGAGTTTTTAAGAATGACTCTGCTTAGAAATTCGTATCTGGGTAAATGGAAGTACCATGCACTTGTATTTGGATGACTGCAGGAAAAGCCTACTTTTATGCCACACCTGGAGACTCAGAGATCAGTAATTCATATTATAATTTCAAAACATCTGAGAAATAGGCAAAGCAAGGACATCAAGCATGTAGCTTGTTACGTAAACCTAGAGCTCACAGAAGTAGCATTGAGTTATGATATACATTTCAGAGTCAGTGACCTGTAGGTGATAGTTAATATCTTGAGAATGAATGAATATAAGAATGAATATAGGAATGAATGAATTATATTATAATATATATTCAGACATATATGAATTAATTATATATATACATATATATGTTCTTTTCTCTGGGTAACGCTAACAGAACTATGATATCCATTATATTGCACAGTTCCCTATTATATACTACATATTTCCATATTTTTGGCCTTCTAGAAGCAGCCAATTCCTGAGCACTTTCATTTTCATATAAAAATATATTTGATCTAAGCGAGAATACATTTTTTTCCTGGTATACAACCCATTCCTCATCAGTTTAGCTAATGGCGTTATGGCCTTGCTTCCTACTTTATTAATTCATTAATTTTGCAAATATTATTGAGCATTATATATAAATGGTCTTGGTTCACTCAACTAGGAAGGCCGAGTAATCCCATGATTTGCCATGTGCAAGCTGGAGACCCAGGAAAGCTGGTGGAGAAAATTGATGTATCAACTTAAGTGGTCAGGCAGAGAGCAATTCAACCATTCTCTGCTTTTTCGTTCTTTTCAGGCTCGCAACAAATTGGATGATGTTCACCCCCATTGGGGAAGGCGACTGCTGTACAGTCCACCAATTCAACTGTTAATGTTCAAATGTCAAAGACACACCCAGATATAATGT
>NC_048228.1:27226221-27234277 GCF_002007445.2 Ailuropoda melanoleuca | reverse complement strand
AAATAATGAAGCAGAAATAATCTGAGGAAAATACCTGAGAATGAAAATGTAAGAAGTATTCACAATGTATTTTTTCTGCAGTCCTAAATATTTCCAAATAAAAACAGATTAAAGACAGGTTTGGAAGGAATATAAATGATTTGAAAAATACATAAATTTGGAAATACACTGAGGAAAGCATATAGAAGTACCAAGAATCCACAGTCCTTTAAGATTAACCACCTAAGCAAAGTAGGAGAGGAAAATCTTTCTGAAATCTTTTCAGAAATGAAATAAAAATAAAAGCAGGAGCATAAAGACACCTGAAAAAGACTTAGAGCAAATAATTAGAATCACATACATGAAGGGTTGGTGCAACATAGTGTGACAGAAAACAACAACGTTGGCAAAAACAGCAACAACAACATTTTTTTTTTTCTATTTGTAATTATCTCCTGACATGGAACAGAGAAAAATCGAGTATAGGGAGGATATATCGTTTGCTAAGAAGGGTAATGGATACAGAATGGGAATTAGCAAGTTTGGAACTATTTGAATTATAGGAACAGTACTATAGTTGGAACTCTAGGAACAGTACTAAATGTGTCTTTGAAAATTGTGGGTGTGTGCTCATTGTGGAGCAGAGAAATGGATCAAGGAGGGGCTGCAAGAAGGAAAGGTGGGGAGGGAGAAGATGAAGAGGGAAAGAGATGGACATAATTACCTGGTTCTGACTTGAGAAGATGTGCTAAAGGAGTTCTGTTGTGAGAGGCAAATTCTCCCTTTCAACTAACCTACAAAGTCCTCGAGAAAACCTACACTTTTCATTCAGGACATATGAAAAAAGTGATTATATGAAGTTAGTTAAAAACCAGGTCACATAACTAATGGTAAATGAAAATGGAGAATCCTGGGAATGGGCTGTCATTAAACATGCGGGGAGTAAGAATCACTCACAGACTGCTGTGCTGGGAGGCTCGCACATTATGCCAGGCACTTTAACAGACTGCAAAGATTATGTAAAGATGGGAAGGTGAAATCATTTCAAAAGGAACTGTTTCTTTGAGGTAAGGAATGAAGAAAGAGGACTGGAGGAGAACAGGGAAGTGCAAAGGGCTCTCCACCAGCAAACTGCCAACTAGGAATGAAAAAGAATAAAACGGTTCAAGTCAAACCGAAGAATGGTTTCAATTTTCTTTGAGCAGAAGATAAGCCTGTTGGGCTGAAGTGGAGAGAAGCACTACCCTAGCCCTCAGTTAGGGCACTCTCTCTCCCTTGTTAAGGAACTTGCATTTTTGTAACAGAGCAGAAATACTCCTTGGTGCCAGCAAGGTGCCAGAACCCTGAAGTGACTTACTCAGGGTAAAATTATGAATGGCGTGTTTGTTATGGGCTGACTTGTTTTCCCCTCTCAAATTCATATGCTAAAGTTCTAACCCCCAGTACCCCCAAGTGGGACTATATTTGGAAACGGCATTTAAAAAGCTAAATAATGTACAGTGAAGGTCCTACAGGTGGGCCCTAATTTATTACGAGTGGTTTCCTTATATAGAGGGAAGTCACATGAAGACACTGGAGGAAGACGGCCATCTGCGAGCCAGGGAAAGAGACCTTAAAGAAACCAACCCTGCAGACACCTTGATCTTCTAAGCCTCCAGAACTTCGGGAAAATAAATTTCTGTTTTTCAGTCACTTAGTCTGTGGTTGTTTGTTTGCTATGGCTTCTCTAACAAACTCATACATTTTCTTTCCACCTTTCTCCCCCCAACCTCTCACCACTTCTAAATCATTTGTGGCAGGTATCATGAAATGTAACGGATATTTGTCTTCTGTTACCTAACATGGATCCACCTTGAGCCCGATGCATGTGCACTTCCCATAGTTGCTCCGGGGCTGAAATGGCTAATTTAATCTGGAATCTCCTACTGGCTACCTCCAGCAGAGAGAGCCCCAGATTCTGTCAACTCCCGTGTCCTAGCTGTCAACCAAAAGGACAATAAAAAGAAATGCTTGTTCTTAATGTGGTCTTTGGGGTTTTGGAAGGGTGTTTTCTTTTTAGAAAAAGCTTTACGGCTGATGTTACCAGCTGAGGACATAGGCAGGATGGGAGGTTTGTGGAAACGTTTGCTAGGACAGCAAAACTCCTGTGGGGATACACAATACTTAAGCCTAAGAGTATACCCCCTGCCTTCCATCATTCTGTTAACTGAACCTCTCTGTTCATTATTGTACATGGTCAGGCTATTTATATTTGATACTGATAAAGTTAGTCCTGCAAAACACTGAAATGTTTTTCTCCTTTGTGAAAGAAAGGAGGCTGTTTTCCAGCATAGTTTGATGTTAAAGGAATTTGGAATTATATAAGGAATAGTATATGTATGCATATAAACTACTTTTACTGACTAGACTCTTTAGCTTACTGGAATACTGTACCAAGAATATGTACAACAGGGACAGTCCGATATATTATTTTACTTGTGGCAGGGCTAAGAAATGTTTTTATTTAATGAAATATGGAAACTTTTCAAGCACAGTTTAACTCATTCAGCAATAGATCAGTAGACTTCATTTAGTGCTGAGGATATTGATATAGTCCTGAAGACGTTCACTTTGTTCCACAGATTTAAACTAAAATCTTTCCTGTGTGTGCCGGGATGAGGGGCAGGGTACCAGGGTAGAACTCAGGAAGTCTAAATTACAAACTCAGTTCTCCCCTTTCATGATTTTGACTTTTACCAAGTCACATCAGGTGACTTCACAAGCTGAAGACTACACTTTATTATTAATATAGGCTATATGATTATGATGCAAAACTAAATAGGAATAGAAGACAAGTGATATTCACTCTCTTACTTTTGAGAGCACAAGAATAGCTGCGTAAATGGTCAGTTAGCCATTCATCTGTTTCAAAGAATATTTTACTAACCTGTTATTAACTGGTTACCTCTAGTAAAGAGAAACAGTGCTATCAATGGAATTTTCTGCATGGGTTGAGAGATAGTTTTAACAGAATTGCAAATAATAAAAAGTAGAAATAATGAAATAAATATCAATCGAAGCAGGTCGTCCTGGCGAAAGGATTTTTCTCCGCTCCTCTGACTTAGGCTTTGGGAGGTTGGTGGTATGGAGAATGGGAGGAAGGAAGGGACATGAGGAGAGGACATGAGCAGAGGAATTTGTGCTCATGATATTTGGTAGATGGTGCACCTAAATTCACAATTATTATGTCTTTGAGAGGGTGGGATAGAATGTTCTTCTTATGAACATTTCTAATAATAGTACAGAATAGATTGATCAAAACTGGTGCTCTTAGATTATGGAAGTGTGAGACATTTTCTGCAGTCGTAACAAGAGTTGTCATCTTCCTTAGCATGAGGAAGTGTTTCCCCTGCTGCAACACACCTTCAGCAGCATGTGGACCATTTCCACCTTGCTGGGTTCTTCTAAAAGTGAATTCACCTTTGCTGCAAATTGCTGGATTTGCTCACAGGCAAATTTCTTATCCCTAGCATCTTAATTTTCTCAGCAATTGAGTCTTTAAATAGAACTTTTAATTTCCTCTCTCTCAGTCTTCATATCTAATCAGTTACCAAACTCTGATGATTATTTTAAGTTTTTCACATTGATCTTTTTCTATTTCATCTTTACCTTCTCTAACATTGATTCTCTTGCTTACATATCGCTAAAGTAAGATGAAAAACTTTCCTATCTGTCCTGGAGCATTATTATGAGTGTAAAGTAAAATAATGTAGAGATCGTGTGTTATAAAGGTTATGGAATTAGAAAACTTTTCCCTCGTGATTCTGAGCTAGTTTCAGACTCCATTATTGCTTCCTTACCTCACCATCTAGTGCTTGCTGCAGTGCATAGAAAGACATTATGTGTATTTTATATAAATATATATTTATATAAGTAATGGGCACAGAGACTACTGCATATAAACATCACCCTGCACTATAAGCATAAGTTGATACTGTAAGTATTGTTTCCTGTGATTTTCCTTCCTGTTTCCTGTCCCATTAGTGTTCCTATGAAACACTTGCCTAAGCATATGTCAAAGCACATAATTTTTCTTTCCCCCAACTAGAGAGGGCTGGAGCAGGAGGTGGAGGTGGAGGGGTGGCTGAAACCAGAGAAAAGAAATGTATGGACTGAAGTGTTACAAATTAGGAGAATAATTTTATTTTTGAGTGGAGGGGACTCCATGCTAAACTGATCTTAAGTGTGGGTCCTTCCATCTGTATCCCTGCATGATACATCACTTGCAGACAATAATATAATATGTGTGACTTTGGTTGCTTGAGTGGGGTCAGAGATATGAGGAAAAACTTTGGTGTGTAAGCATAGTCAACTACACAGAGCCCATGAGAAAATTTCCAGTGAGCTTGGGCCACTAATATTTCTGGAATATAGCCTCTTTTATAGGATTTTGTAAGGTTAAATAAAATCACCTGTGCACAATGCCTAGTACACACTAGATGTTGAATAAATAGTTCATGAATCTCAATCATGGATATTTATGGTTGGAAGAGAACTTAGAGATGATACATATCAAACCTCTCATTTTACAAATAAGAAAATGAGCCCAGAGAAAAGTGGTGATTCAAACAAAAGAATGCTGAAATATACCAGGTCTAGCACTCAGCTGTCCCAAATCCCAGTTTTCCTTCTACTGTACTGTAAAACCTTTCGTCTTTTTTGTCATGTATCCTGTGTAACACTCTCCTTCCTAGTTTTCTTTCCTTCCCCTAATCCCTCTGTTGCTCCCTCTCTTTTCTTCTAGCTGTCTGGCACATAAAAAATGTTGTGCTTATTTGGCTTTACAAATCTAGATTTTCTCCAAATATAAGAAACGGTTGCATTTATATCTGTCTACTGATATGTGGCAATGGCACTATAATTTATTGTGAAATTGTTTCAGTTGCTGCAAAACCATTAATTAATACCAGTATGCCCTAGGATGTTATATTAACTAAGGGCAATTTTTTGCAAGAGCTGTTGTTTTTATTTTTTATGTATTAAAAGGAGTTTTAGAATGTTAAAAATTGATCTGAACAAAGAACATAAAATAATACAATATATGGAACTGACTTACAATTTTTAATGATCAGCAACACATTCTTAATGCACATTTTTGCATTTCTAAAATAGATGCCTCTTCAATTTGGTAACTGCATGCAGTCTTAGTTTACTGATGGACTGTTTTCTAAGAACTAATTTTTAAGTTGATTGCTGGTAGTGGAAATAAATTTTAAGTTGACTGCTAGTACTGGGAAATACTTATTCTTTAAAAACAATATTATGTATTTTGGTTAGTTTAATCTTCAAAAGCCTTTTAATTCAGAATGTGAACAAATAATACAATAATATAATTCAATTGCACTACTGGTAATTAAACAAATAAAAAATAAGTGAAGAATTCTTTTATCTGATTTACATCCCCCCCTTCCCAAAGTTGGAGAAAAGTATGGAAATGATCAGTATAATAGAGAGGTTAAGAACATGTTCTCTAGGGGAGCCTGGGTGGCTCGTTGGTTAAGCATCTGACTCTTGACTTTGGCTCAGGTCATGATCTCAGGGTCATGAGATCAAGCCCCCATCAGGCTCTGCACTCCATGGGGGAGTCTGCTTGAGATTCTCTCTCTTCCTCTGCCCCCCCATGCGCATACGTTCTCTCTCTCTCTCAAATAAATAAATAAATAAATAAATAAATTTTTTAAAAAAGAAACGCATTCTCTAGAATCAGATTTGCTGGGTTCAAATCTTGACTTTATCATTCAGTAGACTAGGCAGTTCCTCACCCTGACTATTGACTGCTACGTCATCTGTAAAATGAAATCATAACAATACCTTCATCTTGTGGTTGTCAGCTTCAGTTGGCTCATCTATTTAAAACACCTAAATTGAGTGTCTGGCACATAACAAGAACAATAAATGCTGTTGCTTTTATAAAGCTATCATAAGCATTATTTTTATTAGTGATCATAATTAGGTTTATTTTTGTCTCACAAATAGATGGAAGTACGTGTAGACTGGGATTGCATATCTATAAGCATTAGGTACCAGACATTTTAATACATATATTATCTTGATTAGCCCTCATCAAAAGTTTCAAGGAAAGAAATAGTATTTTGGTATTTTACAAATGAGTAATGGAGGGTGAGAGATTGTGAGAGAACCAGTAGCCAACAATCCAGGAAACAAACCAGCCTATCTGACTCCACAGTTCATGTTTTGTTTTGTTTTTTTCCCCCATTAACACTGTACAAATATGTTGCATGTGTTCGTGTTAGGCATGATGTCAGAAATGTAAGGAAGTCAGGATGGCCCTTTTCTTACAAAGAAATCTTTACTTATGGCTCAAGAAACTTAATAGCCAAAATAAATATATATGTGACACAAGATAGTTAAAATACACATGACACATAATAAGAATCAAGAATAGAGAAAAAATATTTCAAATACCAGAATTCTATGAGCAAAATGTTAAAGTAAAGGAATCTTAGTTTTTTAAGGACCTAATGGTAGAATTACAATTTATTCAACTCTTAACTAAATTATCACAGTAAATGAGAGTAAACACTGGTTGCAAAGTAAGTAGTTGGTTTATTGTTCTTATGCCTTTTTAGAGTAGCACTGATAAAAATATGGTAGTCACTACCCAGATGAGGCATTTAAATTTCAATTTACATTAATAAAATAAAATGAATTAATTTTCATTTCTTGGTATAGTGACTGTACTTGGTGTTTGTACACTGGGTACATGTGGTTAACGACTGTCACATGGGACAGTTGAGATATAGAACATTCCCACTATTGCAGAAACTTCTATTGGACAGCACTAGTCTAGAGTAAGTCAGAATGTGTAATGGAATGACCAGGCAGAAATTTTTAATGCACAAAAGATTGAAAGGGTAGCTGCCAATTCTTTGCATTGGAATATAATGGAAGGAATGGTCACCTTGCATACCATAGTACTGAATGGGCTCCACATACGCAATTATCAGCTGTATGAATTTGGGCAACTTTCACCTTCCTGGAGCTTCAGTTTCCTGATAATGTTAAGTGGAAGAAAACACCTTCCACCAGGCCTACTTCCCCAGGGAAATTACGAAGCTCAGTACAGACAATATGTAAGAATGTACCTTGTATAATACAAATAATATTCAAACATAAAGTATCATTCTGAAACCTGGTTCTTTGAACTAAGTAGTTCTCTAAAATAACACAGTCCTAAAAACTTCTCTCCAGGATTCAAGTCCAAGTTCTGCCACTTATTAATTTTATAAGTTTGAGACTCAGTTTCATTTTTCTGTAAAGCAAGAAAAATTCACGTAGGTATTATGAGAATTAAGTAATATATATGTGGAAAGAAGTCAATGTCGGTGGGTAGGGGGATGGATGAAATAAGTGAAGGGGATTAAGAGCACACACACACGCTGTAGGTCAATATTAAGTTTGAAAAGATAAACGGCCAATTTTATACCTCTTTACTTTGCTACCACAGGATGCTTTCTGACCTCTGCCGTACTGGCACATACAGTCACAGTAAGGCTCCACATTAATAGGTACCATTTACTGAGAACAGTATGCTAGGTGCTAGGCACTTTTTGCAGTACTTAACATTCATTGCCTCATTTAATCTCTATACAACCACATGGATATTCATTATTATTATTTTTCCTTCATTTTATAGGGGTTGTAACCTCTCTGAGGTCCAGACAGGTTATATAGCCCAAGACAGGTGCCAGAGTCAGCATTTGAACTTGGCACACTAAGAGGCTCTGTTCCCAGTCATTACATTCAACTGTCTCATGCAACGTAAAAGNTGTAAAAGAATACCATGGGTTTATTCATTCATCAGCCCGTTCCATTTCCCCTTAATAAATATTTATGGTCCAGTTCTCTCAAAGTCAATAAATGTCATCTAATTCCAAATCAAGAATCATTTTAACTAGACAAAATGATTTTATAAAATTTTTATGTAAAAGTAAACATGTAAGAACAGCTAGGAAAATTCTGGAAAGAAAAAAGGTAAATGGAGTGGAGAGTTGACAGTCAGATATTAAAATACATT
>NC_048228.1:27219544-27226121 GCF_002007445.2 Ailuropoda melanoleuca | reverse complement strand
TTTTACAGGCGCTCTCTGTGGCAGCAAGTTACTGAGGGTTTTGCTTCTGTAGAAGCAGCACGGGATGACAGGCAGAGTCTTCGGAGTCAGGCAGATGGAGTTTCAAATCCTGTTCTGTCACGTAGTTAACCTTTTTGAACCTCAGCTTCATTATTTTAAAAATAGAAATGAGAACACCCACCTCGTAGGGGTGAAGTCAAGATTAATAGAAATAATGTAAGTGAAAGGTATCGATTATTTGGTGCGGTGCCTGGCACATCAGAATTCATAAATGTCTGCTGAACGGAGTTGGAAAAGGACTTAGTAAGTGCTTAAAAATTGGAGTTCTATACCTCAAGACCTCCATTTTTCTTCTGTATGTTTACTGTTTACAAGAAAATTCTAGAGAAGGAATATGGATATGATTGGCAAAGATGAGGAAACTCTATAAAAGGGTATCATCAACANCTAAAAGGGCATCATCAACTCCCTTTAAAAACATCAAGCAGGTCATGCGATGTGATGAGCACTGGGTGTTATACGTAACTAATGAATCATAGAGCAGTGCATCGAAAACTAATGATGTGCTATCTAGCAGCTAACTGAATAAAAAAATAAAAAATAAAAATAAAAACATCAAGAGACAAGTTCAGGATTCAGATAATAATGAATAAGTCAAGTTTGACTGAGGCTATGCCTTGCTGTTACCTCTAAAATTGAATTCATGGTTTATCATGAAAATCTTCAGTCTATGTAACTATGTATAATATAATAGTTATATGAAAATATATTTGAGACTCTTAAAAACACACTTACATATGATTTTTAGAGTGCAACTTTCTGGGAAATTGGAAACTCTGAATATGGTAACAACAGTCAAGCTATATTCAATTGGCAAAGTAGTAACTATATCTGGGAGAATCAATTTACAGTTTTAAATTGGCTAATATGTCTAATTGCCAAATTCTGCTTAATACAGCAGAAAATTAGTTACAAATTATACATAAAATCAATTGTATTTCTGCATTTCTATCAATAAAACATTATTTAAATCATTTTACTGTTGACCATTTTGTGTTTCTCAAATATATTTTGATTTATGCAAAATTTTCAAAGGCAACAATTTAATCAAAGAATGAGTGTTACTTAAACTCAAAACATTTCAATCTTAAGAATAAATATTTCAAGATGAGGATAATTTATTAATTTGCCTATTGCTCTTAGTCTTATGACTATTAGGCAGAATTGGACCTTTAATAGTTATATTGGAACTTATCCATATACTACTAATAATATTAACTTTAGGTGAAATGTACTTAAAGGAAATATCCTTAGTTTATTATCAAGTATGACAGCTAATAGGTAAAAGTGAATGTTAGGTATGAAAAAAAAAATCCTAAAAACAGTACCATAATTTCAGAAAATAAAATGAACCACACAATGAAAATAGAATGCATGTTTAAACTGAAAATTGTTTAAAATGTGCCTCCTGTGCTTACGTTGGTGAATAATAGCAACATTTACTGATTACTAACCATGAGCAGGCAATTTATTATACACATTATATATATTTAATATCCAGAGCAATCTAGTCAACCAAATAATATTATTATCTCTATTTTATAGAAAACTGAAGCTTAAAGACGTTGAGTAAGTTGTTCAAAATGACCCAGATGGTAATAGCTAGAATTCTAAACCAGTTCTGCCAGTCTTCAAAGTCCATGTTTAAGACTGAGGTCTTGAATGTGACTGGTCTTGTAAGGAATTGTGCAAGAGAAAGAAAAATATGTACGGTAGATGCCATGCAAAGAATCACATTTTGCTGCAGAATCCAAAAGCATTCATGTGCAATATTAAAGACAAAAGTCAAGCCTAGGAAGGTAGCATCTGGGGTTGGGCATTTCTGTTTCCACTGCTGCTGATTTTGATTTACCACAGCATTTCTCTCATTATATTGACTTGTTGCATCATGGGCGTTTCTAGAGCCAAGCTCAACACTTATCAATAAATTTTGTTGTACTGAACTGAATGTTCCTCAACTCTATCATAATCTTTTGCTTTTTTGCTTGCCCTGGAAGTACATGAATGCAATTTGGATGTTTAGACAGTTGATTTTTTGAGACTGAAAAGAGGATTTGAGTGACACAAGCAGGGTTAGAGTCCTGTAAAGTTACTACAGCACAAATAATTTTTAAAAAGGTGCAAGTTGCTTATTGATTTGTTTTGGTGAATTACTCTTTATTACAGAAATTATTTCCTGACACAGAGAATATTGTTTTATATGAATTATATGAAAACAATCAATTTATATTCTCATTAACTAATACTTTAGTGAAAATAGAAATTTAAGAGCTTCAAGGTGACATTTTTCTCATTCCTGGTTTGATCCATTATTCATTCAACCAAACATTATTGAATACCTACTGTGGTATTCTAGACTCTACAGTGATACAACGCCTAAGAGAAATGACCTTCAAGAGCTCACAGTCCAGTGAAGTAGATAGATACTATCCAAATAATGTAAAATAAACATAAAATTACAAATATGACAAGTGTTACAAAGGCAAGAAATATATAGCCGTGTGAATGCATTTACTGGGAAAAAATATATTTAGATTGTGACTCAGTCTTCCCTAAGAAAAGTCATTCTGGGGTGAAATTTGGAAAGGTGACTAGGCAAGGTGGCAGAAGAATAAGGATTGTCAGATTTGTGTAAGAACAAAGGATATGTGAAAAATTCCTGTGTTAATGGGTTTTTATTGGTTGAACTGTGTGTCTCTAAAAAAAGATATATTTAAGTCCTAAACCCGCATATCACAGAATGTGACCTTAGTTGGAAATCGAGTTTTTATAAAGGCAAGTGAGTCAAAATGAGGTCATTAGGGTGGGCCCTAATCCAATATGACTGATTTAAAGGAGAAATTTGGGAACAGAGAGAAACATATGGAAAACGCCATACAAAGTTGGAGGATTGAATGATGTATCTAAAGAAATCAGAAAGGGAGACAAACTGTGATAGACTCTTGACTCTGGGGAACAAACTGAGGGTTGCAGAAGGGGCAGTGGGTGGGGGGATGGGGTAACTGGGTGATGGGCATTAAGGAGGGCACATGATGTGACGAGCACTGGGTAATATAATATAACTAATTAATCATTGAACACTACATCAAAAACTAATGATGTACTATATGTTGGCGAATCGAATTAAAAAAAAGCCAAGGAATGCCAAAGACTGCCAGCAAACCACAAAAAGCTAAGAAGAGGCAAGGAAGGACTTCCTTAAAGGTTTCTGAGGGAGCATGGCCCTTGTCAACCCCTTGATTTCAGTCTTCTAGCTTCCAGAACTGTTAAGACTGTAAAATTCTGTTGTTTTAAGTCACTCCATCTGTGTTACTTTGTTACAACAGCCCCAGGAAACCAAAACAATGGGTAAGGATGGGGAGGCATTGGGCATTTGAGTAATTAAAGACTACTGAACAGAAACATAGACAGTGAATGGGGAAGTGGTTTAAGATGCATTTGTACAGCAGATTGTAGGTCTTTTGTCCTAAGGCAAGTAGTTGAGATGATTAGTCAGAGGAGAATAATCAGATTTTAGTATGGAAGCAGGGGAGGAAGTAATGTGGCTATCCTTTTGGTTTGAATGAGAGAATTGCTGCCTGGAGTAGGGTGTTACCTGAGCAATTGAATTATGTTAATGGTTTGAGGAAAATAAAGGAATGTTGAAACATTGTAGAGAGAGCAAGCCAGTTGGCCAAAGGAGGTAGAATTGCCAGGCCCTGCTGACAAGACCAATTTGAAATCAGTAGTTAGGAATTCATTGCGGCATCAATATTTCCTGTTCTATGACTCTCTCCAGCAATAATAATTTGCTCAAATGCAGGCATAAAAAATACAAGGACCCTTAGGCTCATCCACATGGATATCCTCTGGACCCTGATAAGAAATGATCCAATCTGAGATATAATATCACATAAATGATTGCCAGTACTTTCATTTCTCCTTTAAAGAAATACATATCTTTATGTGATCACATCAGCTGTTCCAAGGTTTTTGTCTGAGCTTCTCACTACCATTCTTCCCTCACTAAACAGATTCTCAAATATGTTAGTTTCCTCGGTATGATTATTTTGTATGTAATAGCTAAGGTTAGGCTCTTCACTCTTCCAATTAGCATATCACCTAAATGAGTTTAAAATCACTTTTTATTCTCTTTTGAGTCTGAAATTCTCAGAAGTGTCCATTGAAAGCTCATATTTTTAATGCCATCTTTTATCAATTTTCTTTTTCATTCTAATAAATGTCTTTACCACTTACTTTTTTCTGATATAATTGAAGGGTCTTTTCTGGTCCTTTGGTGTCTAAAATAGAATATTTTGACATAACTTTTTCAATAAGTAAGCCTTTTCCATTTTGCAATTGTTCTTGACATCTGGTATAATTCTTCCTTTTGTTAACATTTTTATTAAGTTCTGTTTCTGGATCTTTTTGTGCTTCTGCAAATTTTAAAATTTTGGTATGAAGACAGAGTGCACTCTTCAGATGGGTACTTGATTATATGAACAATGCAAAGAATATTTGCCCTAAATGACATGGATTTGGCTGTTTTCCAATTTGCTTCTGGCCACAGTAGACACTGTTTTAGTCTGTAAAGCCCATATATAAAATCCTGTCTAGCTATTGTCTGTGCAAAGTAAAGACTAGATGCAACAGCTATTCATGAGCCATAAAATTTCAACTTCTGGCCTTTGGTGCTAAGGCATTTTCTGCTCTGAAAAATCACTAGAGAGAAATATAATCTTTTCTGAAATTGCATTTTGTAGACAAATTTTATTTTGGATTTTTCGTGTTTTAAAGAACCAAGAGTGAGCCAATTGATCTGTTATAAATATTGTCTTAGTGAATTTTGAAGGGAGTATTTATTAAAATAAACATATATATGTATTCAAATATATGTACACATACAATAGGAACTTCAAAATATTATCAAGCAAGAAACAAATCACTTTACTTACTCAAGTTTTTTGATTTTTTAAAAAGATTTTATTTATTTGTCAGAGAGAGAGTGCGCGCACAAGCTGGGNAAGAGTGCACGCACAAGCTGGGAGAGCAGCAGGCAGAGGGAGAAGCATGCTCCCTGCCAAGAAAGGAGCCTGATGTGACTAGATCCCAGGACCCTGGGATCATGAACTGAGCCAAATGCAGACACATAACCAACTGTGCCACCCAGGTGGCCCAAGTTTTTTTTTTTAATTTTTATAAGTAAAATTCATAAACAGGCATTTGAGGGAGATTATATTTAAAAAATAAAGTTTCTGTATAGTGAAAGTACTTGACCCTCACTATATATACTTTCAATTTAAATTTGGCAATTAAGTCTATCTATTCATTTATTAATTTAATATCAGCTATTTGTTGTCAACTATTTCTTGAATGCTTTTTTCCAAGATTGTATTACAATCTTTGGCCATATTGGTAAATGAATACATACAGTTCCTACTCTTGTGGAGTTCAGAGTCTAATGCAGAAGAAACACGTTATTCAGAGAGTCACAAAATAAGTTAAGAAATTACTACCTAAATGTTGCTTAGGAAACATTGCCTCTGGGATATTTAGTTAAACTTTCCTTGGAGCTTTATTGTAATGGCCTTTGCAAGTTCAGCACCCTCCCCCATGATTTCTAAGTGAAATTCAATCTGATCTATTCAGTACCCTCTTGTTTCTGTTCTTGAATCTGTATAGAATACATTCATCTCACCCACTGTGAACCTGGATGTGAAATTGTACTGATGATTTCCACAACAATTCCAATTATATAAAGCATTTCAGATTTCAAAATTTTATTGGATTTAGGAGTTTAGGGGAGGGAAGAATATACTGGCAGTCTTCACCCTATGATAGTAAACTTGACTTTTCTTCCCTTTGTTATGCTCACTTTATAGTCTGCAATTTTTAAAAAANCTATATTCTGCAATTTTTAAGAAACTCTACATGTACCATGGGGACCCCGTCATTTACAAAGCCTTGAGAAGTTTAGCTCAGTTCCCTGTACTGTCAATAGGCCAGTCTGTCTAGCATAATCCTTTGGGAAGGCTGCAAAATAAAATTGTCTCCCTTGTGTACACATGATGTTATGAAATGTACTAGTAATTACAAAGCACAAAACAGGGAGTTTGACCTAGTCTGGGGTATAGGTTGAAATGATGGTAGAGATATTAGTAGGCACGGCTTCCCTGAGGAAGCAACATCAGTTTAGAATGACCAATAGGCGTTAATTAGAATGAAGGTGGGACTGGAAGAGAAAGTGGAATAGCAAGTCCTGAGGTTAGAGAAAGCATGAAGTATTTGAGGAACTAAGAAAGCCAGCTTCTCTACAGCATAGAGGGAAAAGCAGAGGTGTCAAATGAAGCTGGAGATGTAGGTATTAATCGTGACTTCACTGATATTATATATCCAATACATAGATTTTCTTTTTTGACAATAAAAGCAATAATTGCTAACACCTATACCAGCCACTATTCTAAGAGCTTTATATATAAATCATTTAATCTTTAAATTCTTTTGTAGTAATTACAAAATGAGTTATAACAAAATGCTA
>NC_048228.1:27207107-27213885 GCF_002007445.2 Ailuropoda melanoleuca | reverse complement strand
GTTTTTATAAAGGCAAGTGAGTCAAAATGAGGTCATTAGGGTGGGCCCTAATCCAATATGACTGATTTAAAGGAGAAATTTGGGAAAAGAGAGAAACATATGGAAAACGCCATACAAAGTTGGAGGATTGAATGATGTATCTAAAGAAATCAGAAAGGGAGACAAACTGTGATAGACTCTTGACTCTGGGGAACAAACTGAGGGTTGCAGAAGGGGCAGTGGGTGGGGGGATGGGGTAACTGGGTGATGGGCATTAAGGAGGGCACATGATGTGACGAGCACTGGGTGTTATAACTAATTAATCATTGAACACTACATCAAAAACTAATGATGTACTATATGTTGGCAAATCGAATTAAAAAAAAAAGCCAAGGAATGCCAAAGACTGCCAGCAAACCACAAAAAGCTAAGAAGAGGCAAGGAAGGATTTCCTTAAAGGTTTCTGAGGGAGCATGGCCCTTGTCAACCCCTTGATTTCAGACTTCTAGCTTCCAGAACTGTTAAGACTGTAAAATTCTGTTGTTTTAAGTCACCCCATCCGTATTACTTTGTTACAACAGCCCCAGGAATCCAAAGCAATGGGTAAGGATGGGGAGGCATTGGGCACTTGAGTAATTAAAGACTACTGAACAGAAACATAGAAAGTGAATGGGGAAGTGGTTTGAGATGCATTTGTAGAGCAGATTGTAGGTCTTTTGTCCTGCGGCAAGTAGTTGAGGTGATTAGTCAGAGGAGAATAATCAGATTGTAGTATGGAAAATGGACTGAAGGAAGGAAAAGAATGGAAGCAGGGAGGAAGTAACGTGGCCATCCTTTTGGTTTGGATGAGAGAATTGCTGCCTGGAGTAGGGTGTTACGTGAGCGACTGAATTATGTTAATGGTTTGAGGAAAATAAAGGAATGTTGAAACATTGTAGAGAGAGCAGGCCAGTCGGCCAAAGAAGGAGGTAGAATTGCCAGGCCCTGCTGACAAGACCAATTTGAAGTCAGTAGTCAGGAATTCATTGTGGCGGGGCGCCTGGGTGGCACAGCGGTTAAGCGTCTGCCTTCGGCTCAGGGCGTGATCCCAGCGTTATGGGATCGAGCCCCACATCAGGCTCCTCTACTATGAGCCTGCTTCTTCCTCTCCCACTCCCCCTGCTTGTGTTCCCTCTCTCGCTGGCTATCTCTATCTCTGTCAAATAAATAAATAAAATCTTTAAAAAAAAAAAAGGAATTCATTGCGGCATCAATATTTCCTGTTCTATGGCTCTCTCCAGCAATAATAATTTGTTCAAATGCAGGCATAAAAAATAAAAGGACCCTTAGGCTCATCCACATGGATATCCTCTGGTCCCTGATAAGAAATGATCCAATCTGAGATATCACATAAATGATTGCCAGTACTTTTATTTCTCCTTTAAAGAAATACATATCTTTATGTGATCACATTAGCTGTTCCTAGGTTTTTGTCTGAGCTTCTCACTACCATTCTTCCCTCACTAAACAGATTCTCAAATACGTTAGTTTCCTCGGTATGATTATTTCGTATGTAATAGCTAAGGTTAGACTCTTCACTCTTCCAATTAGCATATCACCTAAATGAGTTTAAAATCACTTTTTATTCTCTTTTGAGTCTGAAATTCTCAGAAGTGTCCATTGAAAGCTCATATTTTTAATGCCATCTTTTATCAATTTTCTTTTTCATTCTAATAAATGCCTTTACCACTTACTTTTTTCTGATATAATTGAAGGGTCTTTTCTGGTCCTTTGGTGTCTAAAATAGAATATTTTGACATAACTTTTTCAATAAGTAAGCCTTTTCCATTTTGCAATTGTTCTTGACATCTGGTATAATTCTTCCTTTTGCTAACATTTGTATTAAGTTCTGTTTCTGGATCTTTTTGTACTTCTGCAAATTTTAAAATTTTGGTATGAAGACAGAGTGCACTCTTCAGATGGGTACTTGATTATATTAACAATGCAAAGAATATTTGCCCTAAACGACATGGATTTGGCTGTTTTCCAATTTTCTTCTGGCCACAGTAGACACTGTTTTAGTCTGTAAAGCCCATATATAAAATCCTGTCTAGCTATTGTCTGTGCAAAGTAAAGACTAGATGCAACAGCTATTCATGAGCCATAAAATTTCAACTTCTGGCCTTTGGTGCTAAGGCATTTTCTGCTCTGAAAAATCACTAGAGAGAAATATAATCTTTTCTGAAATTGCATTTTTGTAGACAAATTTTATTTTGGATTTTTCGTGTTTTAAAGAACCAAGAGTGAGCCAATTGATCTGTTATAAATATTGTCTTAGTGAATTTTGAAGGGAGTATTTATTAAAATAAACATATATATGTATTCAAATATATGTACACATACAATAGGAACTTCAAAATATTATCAAGCAAGAAACAAATCACTTTACTTACTCAAGTTTTTTGATTTTTTAAAAAGATTTTATTTATTTGTCAGAGAGAGAGTGCGCGCACAAGCTGGGAGAGCGGCAGGCAGAGGGAGAAGCATGCTCCCTGCTGAGCAAGGAGCCTGATGTGACTAGATCCCAGGACCCTGGGATCATGACCTGAGCCAAACGCAGACACATAACCAACTGAGCCACCCAGGTGGCCCAAGTTTTTTTTTATTTTTATAAGTAAAATTCATAAACAGGCATTTGAGGGAGATTATATTTAAAAAATAAAGTTTCTGTATAGTGAAAGTACTTGACCCTCACTATATATACTTTCAATTTAAATTTGGCAATTAAGTCTATCTATTCATTTATTAATTTAATATCAGCTATTTGTTGTCAACTATTTCTTGAATGCTTTTTTCCAAGATTGTATTACAATCTTTGGCCATATTGGTAAATGAATACATACAGTTCCTACTCTTGTGGAGTTCAGAGTCTAATGCAGAAGAAACACGTTATTCAGATAGTCACAAAATAAGTTAAGAAATTACTACTTAAATGTTGCTTAGGAAACATTGCCTCTGGGATATTTAGTTAAACTTTCCTTGGAGCTTTATTGTAACGGCCTGCGCAAGTTCAGCACCCTCCCCCATGATTTCTAAGTGAAATTCAATCTGATCTATTCAGTACCCTCTTGTTTCTGTTCTTGAATCTGTATAGAATACATTCATCTCACCCACTGTGAACCTGGATGTGAAATTGTACTGATGATTTCCACAACAATTCCAATTATATAAAGCATTTCAGATTTCAAAATTTTATTGGATTTAGGAGTTTAGGGGAGGGAAGAATATACTGGCAGTCTTCACCCTATGATAGTAAACTTGACTTTTCTTCCCTTTGTTATGCTCACTTTATATTCTGCAATTTTTAAAAAACTCTACATGTACCAGGGGGACCCCGTCATTTACAAAGTCTTGAGAGGTTTAGCCCAGTTCCCTGTACTGTCAATAGGCCAGTCTGTCTAGCATAATCCTTTGGGAAGGCTGCAATATAAAATTGTCTCCCTTGTGTACACATGATGTTATGAAATGTACTAGTAATTACAAAGCACAAAACAGGGAGTTTGAACTAGTCTGGGGTATAGGTTGAAATGATGGTAGAGATATTAGTAGGCACGGCTTCCCTGAGGAAGCAACATCAGTTTAGAATAACCAATAGGCATTAATTAGAATGAAGGTGGGACTGGAAGAGAAAGTGGAATAGCAAGTCCTGAGGTTAGAGAAAGCATCAAGTATTTGAGGAACTAAGAAATCCAGCTTCTCTACAGCATAGAGGGAAAAGCAGAGGTGTCAAATGAGGCTGGAGATGTAGGTATTAATCATGACTTCACTGATATTATATATCCAATATATAGATTTTCTTTGACAATAAAAGCAATAATTGCTAACACCTATACCAGCCACTATTCTAAGAGCTTTATATATAAATCATTTAATCTTTAAATTCTTTTGTAGTAATTACAAAATGAGTTATAACAAAATGCTACCTCATTAGTGAGTATGACATAAAACAATTTCTCCTCAAAATTTCAGACATGAATTCAGAAGTGGTTTTCTAAATTGACAATATAAAACTTACTAACAATTATCTTATGTTATTTATACTATCTCTGATGATAAGTAATTTCAAAATCAGAACATAATAGGTTATTTCACCCATGAGATACTATAAAACTCTAAATCACTTTTTTAAAAGTCCAATTTACTAACATTTTATGCCATCTCTGTATTGTCTCAGCAAAATAACGGGAACGTACATCACCACTTCTATATACCATTTCAAAAGTACTGCTTTCATAAAGTTGCCATTATGTTATCATGTATTAAAGAGTTAGTTTCTTTGCTAAGAAACTAATTTCCCTTGAAAATACTTTTGAACTCTGGACAGATTATTTTCCTGGAAACAATGCCTTCGTTAAAATATAGCTGATGTTGAAATTGACCTATAAATATTTTTAGTATTCAATATTTTATAGAGATAACACAAAATGCTATACATGCTTGTGTATAGTATAATTATACATGATATTATATTTATACTCTAAGGTAATATGCTTCCTAAAATGCATACAAAGCCTCTTTTCATGGCAATAAGAAATGATGCTCAATCCAGTTTAATTTCATTTTATAAGAAAAAGAGTTTTCAGATGAAGAGAGAATTCAAAAGGTTGCCCTAAAGTGGAGGAGTTAGAATATAAGAGCTAAAGAAACTCTCAGATGGAAGCCACAGACATGTCAAATTATGATCCATGGATAAAGGAAGTGAAATTTCCTAAGAGAAGACTCAGGACACTTGTCAGCTTTAGTCAAATGTATGAAGGGCTGTAGTGTGGATGGTAGAGGAGTTTCAGATCACTGCAGGAGGCAGAGCTCAGACTACAGTTTCTGGGGAAGATGAATCACAAGTCTCTAGGGGACAATAGAGCGTCTCCAGGGGTAAAAGGTTGTTTTTTTCTTCTTCTCTCTCTCTGTTGTTGAGGACTCAGGAACCAGGAATAAATTGAGTCACCACTTATTGAGTGAATTAAAGGATTGTAAAAGTACGGTGAATTGTTGAAACAGATAAAAGTAGTCTCCCACACAACTTTGAGATTCTAATTTTAATCAGAGGGAGGTTGTCTGGAAACTAATTATAGTTCCAGGCCCTTATCATCAGAATTCTGACAGGAAGCAGATTATTGGGACAACTTGAGTGAAGTAACTTATTACTTTGAGTAATTTGCAGAGTACTACAAATATGACTCATATCAAATAGTATTGAGCCAAAATTCGCTTCCCCTCTATTAGCTTCCCCTTATAATTATTTGGCTTCCCTTTTTATATTGGCTTTTATATGCATTGATTAGGTAAAGCTACATATTGCAATTGGCACTACAAGTCAATAGTTTTGGCAGACACTTTTCTTAACAGCAACATTAAGAGAATTATGGGAGTGGATGGAAACATTTTACATCTACTCTTTGACAGTGTAAATGACTTCAGAAAAACACATGAATTCTACTATGCACGTATGAAAATATGTTTATGTTTCAATAATAGGTTTTTCACTTTTGGAAAATGAATACTTTTTTGAGTGTGCTCATTGTAAGTATTATTCTGACGTACATATGAGTTACTCTGAACCCCTTTGTTTTTCTCATTTCCTTTGCACAATCATAAACCTTATCAGTTCAGCTTCTGGCATCACCAAATCTATTCAGTCCTCCTTTCCAACTCTCAATTCCTGAATTATTGGAACATCAGGATAATGGGTTTCTCTGATGCTACTCTTTCTTAGCTTTCTTCACAATGTCTTTAAAGTTATCTTTCTAAATTATTTCACTGTCTCTTCACTTTTGACAGGATTAACTTACTACAGTGGCACTAAATATCTTACCTTTTGCTCAAACTTACTACACTGTATCAGTCAGAGCTCCAGGAGAAACAGATGGCACACTGGTGGGGGAACACTGAAGAGAGTTTAAAAAGGGGGCTATTTATAAAATTAAATATATAAACCATTTACGAACCCCATTTTATAAAGGTGTTAAAGGAAATCAACTTGAAATGACATTCCTAGGATTAGCAATAACAAAGAGTGGGAGGAGTGGGTGTCCCCCCCACCCCCCGCCAGCCAGGTCTGAAGGATGAAAGGATGCTATAATCTGAAGTGAGGAGATGAACCCTTGGGGGAGGAACACCTGACAAAAGATATGTTGGGGGCTTAGTCAATTTGCAGCAATTCTGAATGGAAGGTGGTAGATACAACCCAAAGTTGCTCTCCTCCCTTCCTCTCATTTCTTCCAACTGTCTCCCATTAGGCAAAGCCAAAAAGAGGCCAGAGAGCAAGGGATCCTACGGATGCATTTAGTCCACAGAAATAGCCTCGTGGGGAGGGGGCAGAAAAAAGGAGTAGAATAAGTAGAGAGTAGATCTGAACTGAGAGATGGAAATTGCCCAGCTCACATAGCCTTTAATAAT
Organism: Ailuropoda melanoleuca; assembly: GCF_002007445.2. Lineage (NCBI taxonomy): Eukaryota > Metazoa > Chordata > Mammalia > Carnivora > Ursidae > Ailuropoda > Ailuropoda melanoleuca. The sequence continues at coordinate 27,207,471 of NC_048228.1, read as the reverse complement.
TTCATGTTTCTCACCTGGTAGTTTCTTTGCTGGAATGATTTCTCTTGTTCATACCTTACTCTAAAGTTCTACAACTGCTCAACTTCCAGGCATCCTTAAGTTTCCACTCAGATTACAGAGTGTTCCCTGTGGATTCTTTCCCTTTTCTCTGTCCAGAGTTAGTTTTAAGTTTCTCAGTGCTCCAACAGCATTATGCTCATATTTTGATTTTAGCTCATTGGAATTACTGATTTATTCTTCTCTGTGTTCTGTAACACCTAACAAATTATGTATAGAAGTTGACATGATAGTCTAACAGTGACTGCAAATGGTTATATTACATATTTAGACAGTTGAATACTTCTATGGTTGTTGACTATTTGGA
>NC_048228.1:27188478-27207007 GCF_002007445.2 Ailuropoda melanoleuca | reverse complement strand
TTCAAGTCTACTCATCATCTTGACCATTGTTGCTCTGAATTCCATTTCTGATAATTGGGATACATCCATAAGTATTATTTCTGTGGCAGAGTCCACAGACTCATTTTCTTTTCTTTGCTGGNCTGTCAGATTCGCTCTCATTTCTGCCCTTAGGGATTCTATATTCTCAGCAACGCTTTCTCTGATGCTTTTTTCAAGTTTACTCATCATCTTGACCATTGTTGCTCTGAATTCCATTTCTGATAATTGGGATACATCCATATGTATTAATTCTGTGGCCGAGGCCAATTCTGTGGCAGAGGCCACAGACTCATTATCTTTTCTTTGCTGGGGGGGACTTCTCCTTCTCGTCATTCTGATGAAGAGAGATTGTGGGGTTGTCCAGAGCCCAAGTTGTTGAATGGTACCCAGGCCGTGCGCCCTTGTTTTATTATGATCTTAGGGATGTGGACTTCTTCCTTAAAGATTTTATTTATTTATTAGAGAGAGAGACAGTCAGCAAGAAAGGGAACCCAAGCAGAGGAGTGGGAGAGGAAGAAGCAGGCTCCCGGTGGAGAAGCCCGATGAGGGACTCCTTTCCAGAACATTGTGATCACACCCTAATCTGAAGTCAGGTGCTTGGTGACTGTGCCACTCAGGTGCTCCGGGTTGTGGGCTTCTTGATTTTTCAGCCTGCCTTCTGGGGGAGGGGCCTGCCTGCCGGTACTCAGAAAACCTGTTTGGGTAAAGTCTCCGTGTCCCCTGTGAGGGGGGATGGGTATGGGCACCCTGTGATCTGGTATTTCCGGGCTTTTGTTCTCTGGCGGCTTTCCCTGTGGTTTGCTATCCCTCTTCTGAGATTCAGAGCAGCAGCGGCTGAAATTCAGCCTCTGTCTCAGAACAGAGGGATTGCAGATCGTTCTTCACTGATGTTCTGGCCAATTTAACTCTGTTTCTGTTGGTGCTGCTCAACCCTGCAGGATCCCGGGCTGTGCACCCCACACCCGGTGTCCCAGCCCTCACTTCCAGGGCCGGTGCGTCTCTGTCCTTTGTGTTTCCAACCCCACCAGCCATCAGTCACCAGCCACCCCTCGCGGGCTCCCAGAGCTCACCGTCTCAGTCTGGTGTCTCGCGGGTGCTGACCGTGAGTCCGCCTGCTCCCCTGTGCAGGTGGCCCTCCAGCCGCCAGCCGCCAGCCGCCCCGCGCACGCTCCCGGAGCTCCCATTTTCAGCCTCGATCCATCAAGCACACCGGAGCACCGGAGATCCATGAGATGCTTGGTGGCGCACGCTCCCGGCTCACAGACTCAGTCTGCTGTTTCCAGAGTGTGGGTCCGCAGTCCGCCCGCTCCCCAGTGCAGGTGGCCCACCAGCCGCCCTGCACATGCTCCTGGAGCTCTCATTCTAAGTCTCCTGTCTCGCGGGTGCCATCCATGAGTCCGCCTGCTCCCCCATGCAGGTGGCCCACCAACCGCCAGCCATCCCGCGTGCGCTCCCGGAGCTCCCGTTCTTAGTCTGCTGTCTCAAGCGTGCGGGTCCGTGGTCTGCCTGCTCCCCTGTGCAGGTGGCTACCACTTTCTGGTGCCCTGACATGGTGGCTCCCTCCCCCTTCTGTTTAGCTTCCTATATCTGTGCGTGATTTCATGGCTCCCCGCTTCGTACCTCGATACTCAGCGCTGGAGATGTTCATTTGTAGAGATCCAGATGTATCTTCCTGCATCTCAGGCTGATTCTGTGGATGTTCCTGCTGGTCTGGTACCTATCCAGCTCAACTCAGGGGACCGGCTGAAAAAGGGGTCCCCTACTCCTCCCCCATCTTAATGAAACCCCTCTCTCCAAACACTTTCCATGTTTTAAGTCATTGAATGTTCACAGTGATCTCGACAAAACTCAGATACAGAGGAGTAGAGTAATTTATTCAAGGTCACATAAGTACATGTTGCAGAAGCAGGATTCAGTACGGTCTCCACCACTGAACATCTGGCTCTAGTAGAGGGATAGATTTATCTTTCCCTCAGGCACTTGATCTTAAAGTTAAGGTATTCATGCTGTTAACTTTTCTCTCCAGTGGATACAGCTTTCTCTGGAACTCCCTTTAAAACTATACGTTCATTTCGTGGGTATCTCCAGCTGCTGGCTTTAAAAAAACACTTTCAAGATGAGCTAATCCTGGGGCACCTGGGTGGCTCAGTCCTTAGCATCTGCCTTCAGCTCAGGGCATGATCCCAGAGTCCTGGGATTGAGCCCCGCATCGGGCTACCTGCTTTGCTGGGAGCCTGCTTCTTCCTCTCCCACTCCCCCTGCTTGTGTTCCCTCTCTCGCTGGCTGTCTCTGTCTCTGTCAAATAAATAAAAATAAAATCTTTTAAAAAAATGAGCTAATCCTGTTATGTCCAAAATGAGATGTTATTTTTCTTCTAAATAGGAAAAAGAGCTTTGCTCTTCAGTTAAGTTCTTAGATGTCCCCATTTTTCTTCCCAGTTAAAAACATGCTTTTAAATAGAAATTCAACAGGTATATCATCAAGAGTGTTATGAATTTTAAATGAGTTAATATACATAATATAATTAATATATGTATACATGATATAGATATTTATATTATTACATATATGTCAATATAGTGGCACATTCATATTATATATAAATATATATTCAGCAGTTTCCTCTCTGAAACATGTGTTTTTGATATATGTGCCAATTATTTCAACAAATTGGGTATATTAGAGTAATAGTAAAATTATTTTGGAAGAACAACTTACTAAACATGATCTGTCTATACCATATTTGTATTATTCTAATAAAAATACGACCTCGGTTGCATACTAAATTCATCTGTGGAGCCTCAGTTCAGACCTACTATATCAACATTTCTTGGATGAAGCTCAGATATGTACCTTTTATAAAGACTCACGGGTAGTTCAGGATTATAAAGAGGAATGAGTTCATCTAATGTGGTGCTGAAGGGCATACTTTTTGGAGTGACATAGCTGTGGGTTCTGAGATGGGGTTTCTCCACTTTACCAAGTAAAAGCTTCTCTGGACTCTGCCCTTAACTAGATAATCAGTATGATACCTTAGAATCATATTCTAGTAGGGATGAAATTCATTTTTTTATTTAATTAACACAGCTCCTATTATGTGTAAGACACTATTCTAGAAACCTTGGATTTGGTGGTTTAAAAGAAACATTCTCTGCCTCAGAGGGAAAAAAAATAATCAAATAATATTAAAGTCTAGTTATAACATACTCAGTATAGAAAAGGAATGCAGGGTAAAGTGATAGAGGCTTATCTTTCTGAGAAGATGGTATTTGGCAAAAATCAAAGAAAGCCAGTCAATGAATCATGCAGATATGAGGAGGAAGAGCATTCTAGGTTGAAGGAATGGCAAAGGTCCCTGAGTCAGGGACTTAGGTGAGAGCTTCTAAAGCATCTCAAGTTGTCCAGTCTGGTTGAAGTGGAACGGCGTATATGGTAAGAGTGGCAATTGTTGGATCTACAGTCAGATGCCAGATTTTAGTTTATGCTAAGGCAATTTTAAGTTCTTGGGTGGTTTTCAGCAGGTAAGTGATTGATCTGAACTTAAAATGACTTGCAATTTACCAGGATTATAGGAGTCACAATGAGAAGAATGAACTAGTAACTATGACCATAGTCTAGGCAAAAATTCTTTGTGGCTTGGACTATGAGTAGTGGAGGTAGAGATGCTGAAAAGTCGTTAGATTTCAGAAATATTTTTAAAAAATAGTGTCAGCAGGACAAAATAGATGTGAAAGCTCATTGTACTATTTCTGACCCAGTTTCCTTTTGCATTTCCTTTCTACTATTAACATTTTCCTATACTTAAAAAAAAAAAAAAAAAAAGACCTCCCACGCTAACCCTGCCTTCAAACAGTTTAAGAAATAGAAAATTTTGGGGCGCCTGGGTGACGCAGCCGTTGGGCGTCTGCCTTCAGCTCAGGGCGTGATCCCAGCGTTATGGGATCGAGCCCCACATCAGGCTCCTCCACTGTGAGCCTGCTTCTTCCTCTCCCACTCCCCCTGCTTGTGTTCCCTCTCTCGCTGGCTGTCTCTGTCAAATAAATAAAATCTTTAAAAAAAAGAAAAGAAAATAGAAAATTTTGTTCAATATTTAATATACTTCTCAAATTTCAAGTTAAATAAGTAACAGAGCTTTAATAAAACCTTTTAAAATTCAGAACATTAATCATTCCAACAGAAACATCAATATATTTAACATCAATAATATATACATTAAACACTGGCAACTTTTGTGCTCCAGACCATGAAACCTTAGTAATTCTAGCTTCCTGTTTTCTTTGTTCATCATGATGAAATCACCATTCTTGTTAAGTTGTTGACACATGGGAAGAGCCTACCACCCCCATCACGGGCGATAGGAAACAAAACCAACAACAATAGTTTTACTGGAAGCAAAACAAATTCTAATAAGTTATAAATGTGTAACTATTATATTTTATACTGTACTATAATGTCAAGTTTTGTTACAGAAAATTTCCTGGAGTCTTTGTTCTGAAATCCTCCCCTGAGGATTTACTTTGGTTGTTCTGTGTCAAGAATTTGTTAACATTTCAAATTACAATAATGTTTTGTTACATGTCTTTACAGGTATACACATATTTTGTATGTCCCTATCAAGCTTCATCCTCTTGCCTTGTATTCTCCTCATAATTTATTTTGCTAAAATTGAATATTTGTTTTGCAGCCATTTCATACTTATTTTCAGCTATTAAAGATCATATAAAGATGAACATATTTGTACCTAAATCTTAATCTTTTTCTCTGTTTTCATCTTAATTTAAATTATTTTTCACAAAATTCTGAGTCAAAATTCTGAACACATTTGTGGATCTTGAGATATGTTTTTAAATTGTTTTCCAGAGAATTTCCATGAATTTATGTATCTACCAGCCATGTCTGAAAATGCCTGCTTCACTTCATTCTCAACTATAGAACTCATTAAATGTAAGTCACTGTTCTTTCTCTAAGACCTCATGGGACTGTTAGGTTACATAAAGTATTAAATGTTTTTATCAGGGACAAGGTGGGAAGCAGTACAAATTCATATAAATCACATATAGACACTCCCACTATTCCCTTAATAAATTAATAAATAAATTTGGAGTCCGTGTTAATGTGATTGGGCAAATCAAATTTACAGTGCTTCTGAGGTGTCTGGATGACTAACTCAGTAAGTGCCCAACTCTTGGTTTGGCTCACATCATGATCTCAGGGTGGGATGGAGCCCCACGGTGGACTGCACATTCACTGGGGAGTCTGCTTGAGAATTCTCTCTCCCTCTCTGTTTGCCCCTCCCCCACTTGCTTGGTTGCTCTCACTCTCCCTCTAAAATAAAATAAATTAATCTTTAAAAAATTGTATAAGGCTTCTAACTTATAATGAATTAAACTGGTGTTTGGTGTTTAAAATAATTCATTTAAGAATCAATAGTTACAAAATAGAACTGTCAGTTTATTATTTCTACTGGTACTACCAGGGAAAAATCTGGACAATGATTTNCATGGGGGTGCCTGGGTGGCACAGCGGTTAAAGCGTCTGCCTTTGGCTCAGGGCGTGATCCCGGCGTTCTGGGATCGAGCCCCACATCAGGCTCTTCTGCTATGAGCCTGCTTCTTCCTCTCCCACTCCCCCTGCTTGTGTTCCCTCTCTCGCTGGCTGTCTCTATCTCTGTCGAATAAATAAATAAAATCTTAAAAAAAAAAAAAAAAGAATCAATAGTCATGAAATAGAACTGTCAGTTTATTATTTCTACTGGTACTACCAGGGAAAAATCTGGACAATGATTTGTAATAAAAAAGCTGAAAAAAAATAAGTAGAATGTGGAAAATATTTAATGATAAATTAACATGTGATGACAGTTAGCAGTTAACAATAAGCACTTAATGTAGCTTTGTTTAAATGTCTCTGTGCTTTGGGGCACCTGGGTGGCTTAGTCAATTAAGCATCTGCCTTCAGCTCAGGTCATGAGCTTGGGGTCCTGGGATTGAGCCCCCCATCTGGCTTCCTGCTCAGCAGGGATTCTGCTTGTCCCTCTCCCTCTGCCCCTCCCTATGCCTGCTTGGCCTCTTTCTTGGTCTAACTCTCTCTCTCAAATAAATAAAAAAAAATCTTAAAAAAATTATAGTAAATGTCTCTGTGGTTTTGTACTAGAAAATAAACTAGCTCCCTGGTTTGAGCCAAGTTACCAGTTCTCATCTCAGTGCAGGCACAATTTGTTCTGAGATTTTAAGAAAAAGAAAAGTCTTCTAAGGCCTCCATCTCCTTTTCTTGGAAGATTTCTGGATTTATGTCAGCTCAAAAGTATTGTGATCACACAGTTCTTACAGATGAAAACAACTTGTTCAGTCAGACTCTGTCAAAAATGTAGACTCANACTCTGTCAAAAATGTAGAGTCATTCTAACCACATTTTTTGCTAGATACTTAAATTGTTTCCAATTCTTCACAATTACAAATAATACTAAAATAAGCACCCTTAGGGTGTCTGGGTGGCTCCGTCAGTTAAGCCTACAACTCTTGGTTTCTTCTCAGTCATGATCTCAGGGTCATGAGATCAAGTCCCATGTCAGGCTCTGCACTCAGCATGGAGCCTGCTTGAGACTGTCTCCCTCTGCCCCTCCACACCACATCTAAAATAAATTAATTAAAAATAAATTAAAATAAGCACCCTTGTATGTTGAACTATATAGAGCTATGTTGGTATTCTTTGGAAAATATAGATGACATGGATTTGCTAGGTCAACCTGAATACATGATTATTAGGAATACATAAAATCAAATTTCTGTCTAGAAAGACTGCTTTTCTTATATTCCCAACAATAGTGTATTGGAGGGCCTGTTGTTCCTATCAACCATTGGATATGACTAAATTTTTACTGATAACTAATATTTGTTGTTTTTAGCTTGTATCTTCCAGATAAATAGTAAAGTTAAACTTCTTATTTTTTATTGGCTGTTTATATTTCTTCTACTATTAATTACCTGGCTCATAACATTTATGCATTTATCTATTTAGACATTTATCTTTTAATTTATATTTATAGGAGCTTTTCATAGATTATAAATATTAATTTATGTTGCAAGTATTTCCCCATATTCCTTTGTCCATTAACTTTGTGCTGTCTTCATTATAAAGGAAGTTCAATATTTACGTAGTCAAATTTGACAATCCTTCTTTTGCTCTAGGAAGAAATTTTCTGACTTAAGGTATTTTCCTTGAATGCTTTTATGGCCGTGTGTGTGTGTGTGTGTGTGTGTTTAATGTGCATTTTTAGTTTATCTACAATGTGATAAATGCTTTGAGATAAATCTAATATTGCTTTCCCAAGTGGACAGAAATTTGTTCCACAGCCATATGTAGAATAGTCTCAATTTTCACCCACATAAAAATAAATGCCCCATTTACCTTATATTAAATTCTCACATTAACAGAAATCAACATCTGTGCTCACCATTCTGATTCATTGATCTTGTTTGTCTTTCTAGCAAAACCACACAGATATGTTTATATTAGCCTGGGAATTCTCTCACTGCCCTATTACTTTTAATTTTCAAAATTGGCTGTTCTTGAATGTTTTTTCTGAAGTAACTTTATAATTAATTTTCAAGTTCCATGAGGAATCCTTTAAGGTTTTATTTGGAATTACTTTGAATTCCTAGACTGTTCTTGGAGGAAATACTGTTTAATATCAAAGCTGTCCATAGGGAAACATAAGTATCTACATTTGTTTGTGGCTTTTTTATTTTTAGATTTTATTTATTTACTTGAAAGAGAGAAAGATAGTGAGTGAGAGCATGAGTTGGGAGGAGGGGAAAAGGGAGAGCCCGCTGAGCAGAGAGCCCGACATGGGGCTAGATCTCAGGACCCTGGGATCATGACCTAAGCTGAAGGCATACCCTTAACCAACTAAGCAACCCAGGCACCCGTATTTGTGGCTTTTTTGACATCTTTAAAAGAAATTTTAGAGTTTTGTTTTTGGGGGGAGGTTATCTGATCTTATCAGTTTTTAAGTTTATTGCATTTCTGTAATTTTATTTTTGTAGATTCAGAAAGACTAAAGGAAAGCTTTCTTTTTTAGTTTCTTGTTTGAATTAGAAAGCCTATTAAATTTTTCATCTGTTAAAAAAATGAGATAAAAATATACACACTCATGATTTTTTTTAATGATTGAGATGGTATATGGAAAGAACTTTACCTTCAAGAAGAATTAGAGAAATATAAGGTGACATTACTATGAGAATTTGAAAGATAAGCACCAGGCCTATTGAAATGTTCTGTACCTAATGGTATATATGTTAATATATATTACATATTAATAAATACTATATAGTGTACATATATAAAATTTTAATTTTGATTGCTTAAGCTTTTCTGAATTTGGACAGGTTCTATTTGACTATTAACTATTTCTCTCTTCATTCCCCATATTAATAATACCTGGATAATCCCCAGGAGTCTAAACATTGTAAATATTATCTTAACCCTGAAAATAAATAGTAAGTATTAACTTACACTATTTGCTTGTCAGGAATGTCAACTTTATCAGGTTAGGAATATGACTTCAACTAACATAATGCTTCAAATAATAGCTCCTGTGACATTTTCTTGCATGAAAGAAATTTAGAGATCAATGTTGATCTCTCTGCACCATAATTCTATAAAACAACTGAGGTCATCTCCATCTTTATGTTCTGTCATTATTGTGTGATCTCTGTTCAGTGTCAAGGTGACTACTACAGCTACAGCCTTCTTGTTCTCAAAGTAAAAAAGTGACACCCCACCCTCAAATGAAGGACACTTCCAGCAGTAGCCATATACTTTTATTGGGAAAGTAATAGCTTTCCCCTGGAATCCTTCTTGTGCAAAGTGATGTCACATAGACAAGCCTAGATTTGAAAGAAGACCCAGAAATGGGTTTTACCTTTGCTAGCCATTGGTAAGACAGCTAAGAATATGGAGGTTTGAACAGGTTTCAAAATATGTTTTTGATCAACCACTCTACATTTCCATCCTAATAAATTTGAGAGGAAATGAGTGAAAAAAAATAAGATGTTCACTGGCTTATGATTTATTATCACAAATGACATTTATTTTCATTATTTTAAATGTACTGTATTCTTAGTAGGTCAAATGACTATGCACAGAGAGCTTTATGACATTTTTCAAAGAATCACAGATAAATAAAAACTTTTTTTAATATAGAAGCAACATGGGCCATCGTGAATCACATATTAGTACACAGTTTCCACAGCTTGTTCTTCTCTGGTCTGATTCATCATTGAAGCTGGGAAATATTTCTATCTATTAAGAGTAAACTGAATTATATGAAGGATGAAATAAAAAGCACATACATAAATAGATTTTAATGGATAGTTATGAGACTATTCTAATGCTAATAATAATAACCGAAGTAAGGGGTACTGCAACAAATATTCAATGTCTATTGGACAGGCAGTATCTTAGGCACAGTGGATAAAATCTTTATCAGTAGAGACACAGTCCCTGCTCTTCACAGCTTACTGCTCAGTAGAACAAATAGAGGAATAGCTCTGTTTTGGAAATTTATGTACATAATATATAATCAAGGCCAAACTATAATGGGTGCATTATTAATCTCCACCTTTTTTTAAGGGAAAAAATGAGGCTTAGGAGAAAAAGTGACTTAGAGAATGACTTAGAGTTCAGAACAGATCAAATATTAGACAAATAAGCCAAATAAGTGAAATCTCCCATACTCCCCTACATCACCATCCAGTGCTACTTTTACATTACACGGAAGTTTATTTCTATTTTACCCCACTGAAGTGTTTTCAGTCTCTATCAAACTGCTGCACGTACCAGCTGAATGATCTAAAGTCTTATGTCTTAAGTTCTCTGGATCTTGATTTTGTCATTCATAAAGCAGATAATAATTTCTCATAAAATTGCTATAAGATTTTAATGAGAAAATACATATAAAAGACTTCATTATAGTACCTAGAGATGGTTGTTCATTAAGCGATAGATAATTTGTGATTTACAATGAGATCATAAACCCTAGGAAGGTAAGGACTTGACATTAGTTCTTTTCAACATGAACGCAGATATAATTGTGACTATGATAAGGACTCTATAAATAGCTTATGATTCCACCATACAAAATACTAATATGCAGCCATTAAGAGAAATTGTCTTAACAAATATTTACTAATAGAATTTTTCAAATCCATTATTAAATTAAAAAGCACTACTGATTCAATTATCCAGGCACTATAAGGATCATGGCTGTACTTGTAAGTCAAGAGGTTTATCAACAAAAAATGCGATGTTGACCTGTATTAGTTTCCTATTGCTGCTGTTACAAACTCCACAGAGTGACTTAAAGCACTATAATCTTTTTTTTTTTTTTTTTGGTAGGCTCCATGACCAACATGGAGCTCAATGTGGGGATTGAACTCACTACCCTGAGATCAAGACCTGAGCTAAGGTCAAGAGTTGGATGCTTAACTGTCTGAGCCACCCTGGTACGCTGAAGCAATGTTAAGTTCAATCATGGTATAGAACCAACCTTACATTAGGGGGGGAATTTCCACTAGTCAGGGTTTATAATCCTTTTTATATGTTGCTGGATTTAGTTTGTTGGTATTTTGTTGAGGATTTTTTGTGTCTGTATTCATAAGAGATACTGCTCTTTAGTTTTCTAACATATTTTTTGTCTAGTTTAACTTCAATGTAATACTGGCCTCTTAGAATGAGTTGGTAAGTGTATCCTGTTCCTATGTTTTTTGAAAGATTTTGTCAATAGTTGACATTAATTCTTAATTAAATATTTGGTAGAATTTAACCATGAAGCCATTTGGGTTTGGAGTCAACTTTATGAGATTGTTTTTAATTACTAATTCAATCTCTTTATTTTTATAGTTCTATTCAGATATTTTAGTTCTTTTTGAGTCAGTGTCAGTAGTTCATTTCTTTTTGGGAAGTTGCTGATTTCATCTACATTATCTAATTTTATTGGAATACAGTTGTTCAGTCTTATAGTCTTCTATTTTTTAAGGTGGTAGTGATGTCCCTTCTTTTATTTTTTGTTGTATTTGAGTCTTCTCTCTTCTTGGTCAGTCTAGTAAAGGGCTGCCAATTTTGCTGATCTTTTCAAATAACTAACTTTTGGGTTCATTGATATCTTTATTGTTTTTCTATCCCCCCTTTCATTAATTTCTTCTTTTATCTGTAAGATTATATTTAAATGAATTCCTTCTAGACTGGATTATGCTTTTTAATTTTTTGAATTATGCTTTTTAATTCATTCTGACAATCTCTGATTTTCAATTAGAGTGTTTACTTTTTGAAGTGATTGTTGATATGGTTATAAAGCTATCACCTTGCAATTTGTTTTCTATTTTTTTAAAGATTTTATTTATTTATTTATTTGACAGAAAGCCAGTGAGAGGGAACACAGGCAGGAGTGGGAGAGGAAGAAGCAGGCTCCCAGCAGAGGAGCCTGATGTGGGGCTCGATCCCAATACTCCAGGATCATACCCTGAGCCGAAGGCAGACGCTTAACGACTGCGCCACCCAGGTGCCCCATTTTCTACTTTCCCCACATTTTTGGATTATTAGCTATACATTTTTTTGTTATTTTTGTGTGCTGTAGAGTTCAGTATACCTATTTATAGTTTATTTATAGTTCAGTAGTTTAAAGTTTATAATATACATTTTTAATTTAATTATATTAATGATCAAGTAATATACCACTTCATATTTATTATCAGAAACTTTAAGCATTATATGTTACAAGTATATGCTTCAGACCTTTGTGCTGTTTGTTACCATACATTTTACTTCACTACATACTAGAAACAACCTTCTGCTTTGTTTTGGTTTAATCACTCAGTATTTTTATATGTACTTATTCTGTTGCTATTCCCATACTATTTATACTGTTTATTCCATTTTGTAGATCCAGATTTCCACATGGTATCATATTATTTATGCCTGTAGGATTCTCTTCAGTATTTCTGGCACAGTGAGTTGCCTGGTGAGGAGTTCTTTCAGCCTTTGCAAATCCGAAAGTGCCTTTATTTTGCCTTTCTTTTGGAAATATAATTTTGCTGGATGTATTGTTTTAGGTTGACAGATTTTTTTTCCAGTGCTTTAAATATATGTTTCCATAATATTCTTGCTTAACTCATATTTTATGAGAATCCTACCTTATGTTTATTCCTCCTTACAAAATGTTTGTGTTTTCCAGGGCTGTTTTGAATAGTTTTTTTTTTTTTAATCTCTGATTGAAACCTTTGAGTTTCCATCACATTTCTTATAATTCAAGTTCATTAAACTTCTTGGATCTATAAGATTATAGTTTCATTAAAGTTGGTAATTTTGGTCATGATTTTCTCAAATATTTTTTTCTGTCTCCTTTTTTCTCTTCTCTCTTTTAGGGATTACAACTACATATATGTGAGGCCTCGGAAAGTTGTTCAAACATTATTTAGGAATTTTGTTTCTCTCTGTCATATTGGAGATTTTTTTATTGTTCTGTCTTCAAGTTCTTTTTTTTCCTGCAATATCTATTCTGTAATCAGTCCTATCCAGGGTATTTTTCATCTCAGACATTATACTTTTCACCTCAACTAATTTGATTTGGGGCTTAAAAAATATTTTTCAAGCATCTATTTAAAATGTTCAATCTTTTCTCTGGCATTTTAAATGTATAAAGTGCAGTTATAATAACTTTTTAAATGTCCTTGTCTGCTAATTCTAAAATCAGTTAGTAATGAGTTTATTGGACTCGTTGATTTCTGCTAATTCTAAAATCAGTTAGTAATGAGTTTATTGGACTCGTTGATTTTTTTTTGGATATTAACATTGTGAACTTTATCTTTTTGGATGGTGGATAATTTTGTATTCTTAAAGTTTTTGAACTTTTTTTGGGGAAGAAATTGTAAATAGTTTGTTCTTTTGGGTAATGATTGAATTACTCGGTATGTGGACCCAACCTGTTTTTAATCTGGGATGAATTATTCCCCACTACTGAGGCAAAACACTCTAAGTATTCTGCCCAGTAACAAGTGTGGCTTGTGGGAGGAGACACTATTCCTAACTGTTTATGAGTATTAGGTGCACTCCTCTCTCATGATTTGGGTGTTTTCCCCCTGGTTATTAGTCTCTTGCATGCATATTCTGACCAGAATTCTGCTGAATACTCCCAGAAGATACCATTCATATTGGTGGTTTCCTCACACACCTTCAGCTCCATCTCCGTGACTCAGGGAGACCTCTTGGTACCACCTCCTCTCTCACTTCTGCCAGTAGATTCTCCCAAGGTAGGAACCTGGGGCAATTCATTGTAGGGCTTGCCTTGTTTATTTCTTATGTTTCTGGGGATTTTTTCCCTGATGCCCAATAACTTGAAAACCATCGTTTCACCTATTTTTTCTGTTTGTTTCAAATGGGAATCTACTGGTGCCCCTTACTCCTTCATAGCTGGCATGGATATCTCCTTATCCACTATAATTTTCATCTAAGACTATAATTTTCATCTCTAAAAGTTTGATACATGTCTTGTTTTATTTGTTTTAGGTCTCTACTTAATATATTAAAATTTCCTTCTAGGTTCTGAATATATGGAGTCCATTTCCAACTGTTTTATTGTCCTTGCATGCTAATTCTATTACCTGAGTAATCTCTAAGTCAGATTTCCTCATTATGGGATGTATTTTCCTTTTTTGCATGCCTGGTAACATCTTATTGGATGCTACACAGTCTGAACTTTACTATATTGGGCGCTGGATCTTTTTGATTTCTGTAAATGTTGTTGAGCTTTGCTGTGGGACATAACATGTTACCTGGAAACAGTTTGATATTTTGAGTCTTCCTTTTAAGTTTTGTTGGGTAGGACTAATGGTGTATTTATTCTAGTGGTAATTTTCTTCACTACTAAAGGAAGATCTTTTTAGTACTCTAAACTATGTCTTGGAAATTATTAATTATTTTCCACTCTGTTTGTTGGGAATAGGGACTGACTGTTCCAGGTCCTGTATGGTCTTCAGGCACTGTTCCTCATAATCCTTTCTAATATTCTATCCCCATCCCCACTGCCCACCACTGCTTCCTGGCTCTGGGTTGTTTCCTCACATGTGCCAATGTGCCAATGCATGTGCCAATTAGTACTCAACAATACTTCAGGGTGACCCTCTGCAGATTCCTGGAATTTTATTCCTGTGTATTCTGTTCCTTACTTGTACCTGTGAACTTTAGCTTCATGTTATATAGTTTTAACAAGTCATTTAGAAGATACTTACATCTCTACGCTTGCTTTCTTTACCATTCATATTTGAATGCATGCTGTCTTGGAGTACTACATCTTTAAAATCATAAACATTTCTGGACAAAGTCACAGGTGTAACAAATGAACTAAGGAGTGTATAAGTATGTAAAATGCTAAATTAGTTGTTTCTCTTGCATCTTTTTAAAAAAAAGATTTTATTTATTTATTTGAGATAGATAGAGAGAGACAGAGAGCTAATGGAGGGAGGGGCAGAGGGAGAGGGACAAGCAGAGTCCCTGCTGAGCAGGGAGCCTGACATGGGGCTTGATCCCAGGACCTTGGGATCATGACCTAGGCCAAAAGCAGATGCTTAACTGACTGAGCCATCCAGATTCTTTTCTCTTAGTTCTTTATATCTGGTTAGTATTTTATTTATTTTACAAAAGCTTAACATTTTATTCTATATAGAATTAGTCAGAATTGGAGATTTCCATAACCATAATTTGTATTTGTCTTACAAAGACTACTGGAGACAAAATTTAACTGTCCATTTTCTGGAATTTTGCTGGATAAGGGATTGTAGAGGACTAACATGATCTGCCATATTTCTCAACCACTCCAGCAGCTGTGTTGCTAATAAACTAAAGGGTGACAAGAATGAAGTCACAATGAGGAGTCATAGCTTTTGCAGCAATCCAGGTGAAATATGATAGTGACTTCAACCAGAGCAGAAGTAGAGACAGTGGTTAGAAGTTGTCAAATCTGGACATACAGGTAGAACAACAGGATTTCCTATCTGTGTGGTATGATAGCAGTGAAGAATGGTCTCAAGTTTGGGGTCAGAAGGATGGTCTTAAGTTTGGGTAAGTGATAGGGACCACTGAAGGGAACGGGTTTTAAAAAGTTCAATCACTAGTTAAATTTTAGGAGAATTGCTTTTGAAATACATTCTAAAGGTCTAAGATTAGCTTATAAGTTAGCTTTTGAGTGTAAGAGTCTGAGGTAAAGGAGAGATGATGAGGCGACAGTTATACATTTGAGGGGTTTCAGCATGTATACACAGTGTTTAAGATCTTGGAGCTGAATCTGACCAAAGGAGTAACTTTATGTAGAGACATTATCCAAGAACTGAACTCTGAGGCACTCTAACATCAAGAGGTCAAGGAGAAAAGAGAAATTATCAAATGAGCTGAGAGGACATAGTACAAAGGCATAGAAATTGCGGTTTTCTAGAAACCATGCAATGTGTATAAAGGAGGGAAAAAATAATCAAAACCAAGTCTCATGCTGCTGATCATGTAAAATAAAAAAAATAAACACAAAAAAACTGTCACAACAACAAAAAGACCATTGATCATTAGATTCAGTAATATGAAGTGAGGTGATCTTGCTGTGTAATTCTACATTAAGAGAGAGATGATAGAGAGTTAGATTGATCAATAAATGTATAAATAGGTCATATTGAATATAGATAGATGTATAGGTTATGTGCAAATAAATAGCTTTATTATAGGAATTTATCCTTATGCAGTTGTGGTAGTTGAGTGTGCAGAGCAGGGAATTCAGAGAAAATGAATGTGAAGTGGAAGAAGTTCAAACTGGAACCTGCAAAGATGCATGCAACTCAGTAGAATTAACTAAATACCTTGCTTCTAGCCTCCAGCTTCAATGCTAAAAGTGTCCTATAAGAAAAGATGGAGCTCACAGAGCTAAGCAAGTCCCTGGCCAAGGAATCAGAGAAACTGAAGGATTCAGAGGGAGCTGGAACTGCAGCAAGAAAGCTCACAAAGTGAACCAGCAAGTAATTGACAACATGGACAAGTTACAAAGTGCTTATTCCTTTCTCTGACTTCCCAGGGTATAAAACAAATATGGCTGCTGTTTTATTTCCACTTTCCAAATTTTGCATAAAATGTTTATTGTAACCATGACTCAGAACCATTCAGGTAAGCATTTTCAGCTTAACTAATTTGATGCAGTGTAAATACACCACACTTGATAAGAGTTTCAATGTAATTATATGAACAAAATATAATTAATTTTACATTTATATGGGAAAATGGAATTGGTGATGGAATATATAGGCAATTTTTTTCAAAGAATGTTACTCTACTAAGGAGAACAAGGGAATGGAGCAATGGTGGAAGGGGAAGTGGGGCAATAAAGAATGTTTTAAAAACTATGAATGAAATAAGAGCATGTTTGTATATTAATGCATATGAACCAATAAAGAGGAAATTTTTAGAGAGACAAGAGGCAGAGGGTAGAGTTGATGGCAAAATGCTTTTCAGTAGGGAAGGGGGAAAAGATCTACCTCATAAGAGAGAGGCTGGCTTTTGATGGATCTGTAACAGAAGAGAAACTAAAGTATCTAAGTACAAACACTGATGGGAGTAGATGTAGGGGTGGGACTGGTGGAAGTTCTCCTCTGATCATTTCGATAATCCTCCTAAAGTTACAAGCCAACAATGGGTTAAGAGAGAAGGCTGGAGTACATGTTGTAGTTGTGAGGAAAGAGAAAACGAACCATTTCAGAACAGTGGTAGAGTCAGTCGGTTTGAGAAATATATTATCATTATCAGGCAATATTAAAAGCTTTCTTGAGATACAAGTTCATGAATTGAAAATGAGAATAGTCAGCATAATTGTGTATTGTGCATATGTAAGGCAAATAGGTTGGTAGGGGAAAAAAATAAAGGTTCCTGTTATGGGATATAAGTGAATTTAAATGTGCCAGCATATTTTTGATAGAAACATGTTGTTTTATTATTTTAATAATAAAAATATGTTTTATATATAAAATTATATGAAATATAGAAGCATATGGTAATAGAAATGCAAGAGGCTTTGGATTTGAATATATCTTTATTTGAATTTAAATTATGCTGTTTGCCTTTGTGACTTTGGGAAATATAAATATGCTTCTAAATCTTAGGAATAAAAACACAACTTTGAAGGAAAAGTAGCCTAAATGAGTGAGATAATCTTTGGTCTGGTATCTATGAAAAAATCAATAAACATTTTAGCTTCCTTTAGAAAATAGAGAAGTTAATGAAAATGTGTTACCAAGTGGATTAATATATATTAACATAATAAAACTTGGAGGGAGGATGTAATATCTTTTATCATGAGCTGAGTTTACTTTAATATATTTCAATCAGACTTTAGAATTTCTGTCAAATGAATTTCTGATTTCACAGGAAATTATACTTTATCTTAATATCTACATTTCAAGTTTGTAATAGATATTAAATACGATGTGAGAGAACTTAAGGAAAGGAGCCATGTCAAGTGGTAATCAAAATTTGCCTCGAGAAGATGGAAATTTATGCTTTTGTGAAACTTTCTATGCAGCCAATGACATTTTTTAAAAAATGAAGCACATCTCTAATGGATACCACTTTGCCTTTTTTTCTCCCCTGAAAAGGAAATTTGAATGAACTGACTGAATCAAAATATATTTTTATGTTAAAATAGACTATTCTTTCTGCAATTCAGAGGTGATATTTTTCAATTGTGGAAGACTTTATCAGAAAAATGAAAAAACAATAAATGGTATAGAGTTCAAGAGCTTCCAATTATATGTCCCAAGGAAAAGGAGATTCTGCAGAAACCGACATTTAATTGGGAGCCTTCAGCAGAGGACAAAATTCTCATTCTGGGAAAAGAGGGAGCAAAGTCAAGTAAGCACTTCTTAGTTTTGTAAGAAACATATATACTACCTTTCAATCAAAAAAATACTAATAAGAAAAAAGGATATTAAACATTAGCTAATTCCAAAACTGTGCAACTGTGCAGTTCTGCTAGGAAATTGTAATTTTGTTATGGATGTTATTTCTCTTTTTCCAGTATTTTGCTGGAAAATAAAAGATTTTCACAATTTTCTACACCTGTTCTCCACAAAGATACATATAAAGAAGTTAAATTAATGTTAACAATAGCATAAAGACTGGGAGAGACAAATAGACTATTTTAAGGTCCTTAAATTTTCCCACATAAAGTGATATGTATGATAATTTTTTAAAGATTCATCAATTTATTTTAGAGAGGGGCAGAAGGAGAGGAGAGAGAATCTCAAGTAAACTCCCTGCTAAGCACGGAACCCTACCCGAGGCTCCATCCCAGGACCCAAGGTGAGTGGATACATTCCAATATCTTCTGAGACCTGATTCGAAAACCACACCACAACACTACAAGCATTATTCTCAATGGGGAAAAGCTGGAAG
Organism: Ailuropoda melanoleuca; assembly: GCF_002007445.2. Lineage (NCBI taxonomy): Eukaryota > Metazoa > Chordata > Mammalia > Carnivora > Ursidae > Ailuropoda > Ailuropoda melanoleuca. The sequence continues at coordinate 27,188,512 of NC_048228.1, read as the reverse complement.
CCTTTCCCTTAAGATCAGGAACACGACAAGGATG
>NC_048228.1:27147227-27188378 GCF_002007445.2 Ailuropoda melanoleuca | reverse complement strand
GCTGTCCCAAGATAAGAGTTCCACTGTGTAATAGTTCAAAAGGGTCATTCTCCTGAAGATAGGGAGTTTTTGTGTGCACATACGACATACGAAAATGCAGGTAGTTTGAAAACTCATAGGCCACTTTCAGTGTAATTCCAAAGTGCTTTTTTTCCTCTGCTGAAAAAGAGTTTATTTGAAATACTGTTATGTTTACAAAATGTAGCTAGTCTCTTTCCTGACATCAACTGTTGTGGTGTTCAAAGGGCAATTTAGTTTCTGCTTTAGAAAATATTGGTGTTAAGAGTTTAAATGACTGGTGGATGGCCATTCAGATTCCACACTCATTGACATCATTCGGGCCAAATTTACAACATTACAACATAACAACATTTAATTTGCTCTTGTTAAATCCTTATAGAATCAAATTGAGACTTTTAAAAGCCTCCACCCAATTTAATTCCACATCCATATGCCCCATTCCTCACCTATGACTTTATCCCTTACTTTACTGAAAAGATTGACTTTTCCTTTGCTCTTTATATTTGAAGAAACAGGAAGTTTTCTCACAGAAATGGAGCACAGTTTTAGTGATTAAGTGCATGGGGGCCAGAGGTCAGTGATATGGGTTTAGACTGAGGCTCTTCCACTTACAAGCTATGTGACTTCGGATAAAATACTAACACTTCGAATTTCAGTTTCCTTTTCTATAAAATGGAATTAAAAATCTACTTTACTCATAGTGTTGATGTAACTATTGGTTGAGATAAGCTTATTGTAAAGTGCTTTACACAAACTGGACACAGANACCCTGCTGCAAAAATCATTCACTCATGGCCAATTTTATTTTAAATATATCCCAACTTCACTGCTTGCACAAATTATTTTGAATCAAATCCAATACACCATATTTCATCTTCAAATATTTAGAATGAATCTTTAACAAATAGAGAATCTTTTTTGAAAACTCAACCAAATACTAATCATGTCTAAAATATTAATAATGTTTCCCTTAATATCACAAAAATCTAATTATGCATCAAAATTTTCTGTTTGGTTTCTGTGTGTGTATGTAGTGTTGGGGTTTTTTGGACTAAGTTTTGGAAACAAGGCTTACACACTACATTTGATTGACAGGTTCTCTTAGTCCTTTTTATTCTATAGATTCTTTCTGTTTTCTTTTTTCCCCTGCAATTTATTTGTTGAAGTAATTGCATCATTTATCCTACAGTTTTCCACAGTCTGGTTTTTATTGATTGCATCCCTGCAGCGAGGACCATGCTTCTGTTAACACATGTAGAACATCCTCATTGTTAGGTAGGAAGGAAACAATGCCAGAATATTTCCAACTAACTGCACAGAGGCCGCTGTCCCAAGATAAGAGTTCCACTGTGTAATAGTTCAAAAGGGTCATTCTCCTGAAGATAGGGAGTTTTTGTGTGCACATACGACATATGAAAATGCAGGTAGTTTGAAAACTCATAGGCCACTTTCAGTGTAATTCCAAAGTGCTTTTTTTTCTCTGCTGAAAAAGAGTTTATTTGAAATACTGTTATGTTTACAAAATGTAGCTAGTCTCTTTCCTGACATCAACTGTTGTGGTGTTCAAAGGGCAATTTAGTTTCTGCTTTAGAAAATATTGGTGTTAAGAGTTTAAATGACTGGTGGATGGCCATTCAGATTCCACACTCATTGACATCATTCGGGCCAAATTTACAACATTACAACATAACAACATTTAATTTGCTCTTGTTAAATCCTTATAGAATCAAATTGAGACTTTTAAAAGCCTCCACCCAATTTAATTCCACATCCATATGCCCCATTCCTCACCTATGACTTTATCCCTTACTTTACTGAAAAGATTGACTTTTCCTTTGCTCTTTATATTTGAAGAAACAGGAAGTTTTCTCACAGAAATGGAGCACAGTTTTAGTGATTAAGTGCATGGGGGCCAGAGGTCAGTGATATGGGTTTAGACTGAGGCTCTTCCACTTACAAGCTATGTGACTTCGGATAAAATACTAACACTTCGAATTTCAGTTTCCTTTTCTATAAAATGGAATTAAAAATCTACTTTACTCATAGTGTTGATGTAACTATTGGNAACCCCTTATTTTACTGAAAAGATTGACTTTTCCTTTGCTCTTTATATTTGAAGAAACAGGAAGTTTTCTCACAGAAATGGAGCACAGTTTTAGTGATTAAGTGCATGGGGGCCAGAGGTCAGTGATATGGGTTTAGACTGAGGCTCTTCCACTTACAAGCTATGTGACTTCGGATAAAATACTAACACTTCGAATTTCAGTTTCCTTTTCTATAAAATGGAATTAAAAATCTACTTTACTCATAGTGTTGATGTAACTATTGGTTGAGATAAGCTTATTGTAAAGTGCTTTACACAAACTGGACACAGGAAAGTTCTTAATGTCAACTAACTGTGTTATTAACAATGATCACAGTGATGCGAGTGGTATGAAAATCTCCTTTCAGTTCCTCCAACACGCCACTTGTAGACCAGTTCTCCAGAGGTACATGTCTCGTTACCCACTCACTAATTCACAAACGAGTTATCTCACAGGTACTTCCTATGAGTCATNTCTTATTGTAAAGTGCTTTACACAAACTGGACACAGAGGAAAGTTCTTAATGTCAACTAACAGTGTGTTATTAACAATGATCACAGTGATGCGAGTGGTATGAAAATCTCCTTCCAGTTCCTCCAACACGCCACTTGTAGACCAGTTCTCCAGAGGTACATGTCTCGTTACCCACTCACTAATTCACAAACGAGTTATCTCACAGGTACTTCCTATGAGTCATTGCTGTAGATGCTGGCAGCACAGAGAAGAATAAGGTGTGGTTCTACTGAGTGGCTTACAATCTATCCCTTATTTTAAGAAACTCACTAATCCCTAATTGCCTTTAGACTGATTCTAAAGCCCTCATATTTGTGGCTATCCACAATAAGCCTATTAACCAACAATGTGACCTCATTTTACCACAACTCCTCTGAGGTGATCGAGTGGAGTTACTTATTGTAACTCAGATCATCTTAAAGTTTTCCCGTAGGTATGTGCTTTTTACATGTGCCTCCATCTCTGCCTTAGGAACTATGACCCATTCTTCAAATAAATTTTATAATTAAATGCTGTAGGGACAGAAAAACTTTCCCTTCGTCCCTTCTAGGTTCTTTGGCTGGTCTAATAATTAAATTGACAGAGACAGATTAACAGAGGAAGAAACAAATTTAATTTTGTACACACAGAAAACTCAAAGACAGGAGACGCCAGGGCAAGTCGGGCATTTGAGGCTTGTGCGCCATCTTGAGTTAAGGAATGGGACAGGGGCCTGGGGCTTCAAAGAGGAGGAGGCCAGTTCACAGGATGGCTAAGAGCAGATGTTTGCTAATTAGAGGTTTGCTCTGCCATGCACATAGGTCTTTCAGATAAAAGAAGTTACCTCTCATAATAGCTCTTTCTCTGGTATAGGCCCCCTATCCAAATTCTTATAGTTAAGGGAGAGGTAAAAGTTTTTCCTGAGTCTGCTGGGTCTTGATTGCTTTCACCTCAAAATAATCCACATGCCAAAGCAGCATATTTTGGGGTGGGTATATTCTACTCCCCTTGAATGCAAAGTTTGATTTTTCTGAACCCCTGTCCCCTAGCATCACTGCATATTTCTAATGGCATTTATCTAATTCAGCCTTCCAACTTAATTACATAAATACCTGTATCTGTTTGCTGCCTTCTGACCCACATTACCATTATCATAAACTCCTTGAGAGCTTGTAACTCTATCTTGTATTTATATTTGTGAGCTTTTAGCACCTAGAAAAATGGTTGTACATATAATAGGATAATAATATTTCATTTAAATAAAAACAAATATATTCAGTTTCCATATCAGCATCATATTAAAAGCAAATATTTCTCTTTTTTGATATAAGACTGAAGAAAAGGGTTCATTTTCCTCCCAACATAGTTACTCTTCTTGATGAATGGTAGATTAAAGGTCACTACCTGCCTACTAATAGTCATTTTCCCCTTTTCTCTTAATAACAGAATTTCTAACTGAGGGTATGATTGCCTGATGGGAGTCTCCCTTGCTGCTAGGCTGCTGAAATAAGCGCATCCAGGCCAGTGAGTTATGTACCAAAGTGATCTGTAGGATTAATTTCTAAAAAGGACGTAAGGGGAAAAGTTGATTGATTCAATCCATTGCCAATTATTTTAATTGAAATATAGTGAAAACTGTGTTTTTCCCACAAATATGCCTCAAATAATTAACAAATCATACTGTTAAACTGGTGGTTTTAGGGGTAAAGTTACTCCTGCAGCACCATATTTTAAAATTTTGGTGCGCCTGGGTGGCTCAGTCGTTAAGTGGCTGCCTTTGGCTCAGGGCGTGATCCTAAGTCCTGAGATCAGCCCCAGATTGGGCTCCTCCGCTGGGAGCCTGCTTCTCCCTCTCCCACTCCCCCTGCTTGTGTTCCCTCTCTCGCTGGCTGTCTCTCTTACTGTGAAATAAAGAAAGAAAATCTTTAAAAAAAAGTAGGATTTTTTGTATCATTCGTATTTTCTACAAAGCTGCATAACTGATATCTACACTGACATTGTTTCATTAAAATATGATCCATAGGTTATATGTGACCACTAAGAACAGCCATAGGATAATTAAAAAGCAGGTGGGCACTGTGCTCCCTGCTCCCTTTTGATTGACTTGCTCCAGCGTGGTTGTGGTGAGGAGCCTCCTGGGAGCACAGGAACAACAGCAAAGGGTTATGGGAACAAGATGGAAAGAGCCTGGTGTCTGATTTCGAGGAGTAAGCAAACCAGCTTGGACTTTTTATGCCCAAACTTTATGTGAAAGAAATTTAACTTCTAACTTGAAGAATTTTCTGTTGTTGTAATTGTCTGTTACAGCAGCCTAGCCTCTACGGTAAATAAAACTACCTGTTTATAAACTTACCTCACATACACTCACAAAATTGCTGTATATTATTTTAAAGAATAGAGCTAACTTTAGATATATATGCCAGAATCCCTATGTAGAAATTTGAGAATAAAGGAGCAGGGCATTTTCATTTCTACCTATTAAAAAAGAAAATACTTTCAATACAGAAAGAAATCAGAACAAAAAGAAGAAATTTTTATGAGAAAAGCAATTTTTTCAAGCTTAAATAAAAATAACATTAACATATTCATGATATCCAAGATAGATCTTACCACGTTTTTAAAGCTCTACTTAAGGTGGAATGGTATAGAAGATTATTATTAATGACCTGAAAGTTAAGGTCATTACTAATAAAAATGCATAGGTTTAAACCAAGTCAAATTATGCCAATTCACACAGAGCAAATATTAAAGTATTCTGCTTAACATGAAAATGACAAGACAGCACCGTTTGTGGCCCTGTAGACCTAAGGCTGACCAACAGATTCATGTGAGGAACTAGGGCATCTTCCTGTGATTCCCCTGCACGCTGATTTATTCAACATCTCAGGATGTCTCTGGGCTTCTGAGTCTCATTTGTATTTTAAAAATTCCCCGAAGGTTGTGATAATCAATGATTTGAGCACAACAACTGTGAAGTATAGTTCCAGTGCTCCAGAATAGAAGTTAAAAATAAAAGTCAAAGACAATCTTGAGGGATTTGTGATTTAATGGGAAGAGATAGAACAAAGACTAGAAAGTAATTGAAAACACTAACCCATTTCAAAACTTCAGAATTTCAACACTAAAACTTTTCTCTAGCCATATGGTTTTATAGAGTTCTTTGGAATTGCCTTTGTTTGATTTCTCAGTGCATAGTTTTTTTGTTTGTTTTGTTTTGACTTCAATTACTAACCTCTTTAAGAAAAATCTTCTTTGAAGTTTCAGGTAAAAAAAATTTGTATAACAGATTTATGCAATACCTTCTATTAATTGTCCTATGGCTTTTCTTAATAATCAGGTATAACTTGTTTATCATATTTTAATGAAACAATGTCATCATATATCAGTTATTCAGCTTTTTAAAAAATATGAATGATGCAAAAAATCCCACTTTTTAAATGTGGTACTGCAGGAATATTTTTGCCCCTAAAACCACTGATTTAACAGCATAATTTGCTAATTACTTGAGGTATAATTTTGGGAAAAACCTAATTATCATTGTCTTTGGATTAAAATAATTGGTGATGGACTGACTCAACTTTTCCCATTAAATCCTTTTTAGAAATTAGAAAATTATAAATTAATAACAAATTAAAGATATCAGTTATTTTCTTAGAATAGAGCACATAGTGGGTGTTTAATATTTGTTTCAAATATATTTTAACTGAATCAAATCAGATCAAATGCTAAATTTCTAAAGGAAAAATATTAAACTATCAAAAGTGCTTACCCCATTAGATTTTGTCAACCAAGGAAAGACAAAATAAAATGTGTACATTTATTTGGGGATTGCAGTTCAGGAGACAGATGGAAATTAAAAGCATGCTCTGGAGAGACAAAGGTGTNCCTGAAGAAAAGGGTTCATTTTCCTCCCAACATAGTTACTCTTCTTGATGAATGGAAGATTAAAGGTCACTACCTGCCTTCTAATAGTCATTTTCCCCTTTTCTCTTAATAACAGAATTTCTAACTGAGGGTATGATTGCCTGATGGGAGTCTCCCTTGCTGCTAGGCTGCTGAAATAAGCGCATCCAGGCCAGTGAGTTATGTACCAAAGTGATCTGTAGGATTAATTTCTAAAAAGGACGTAAGGGGAAAAGTTGATTGATTCAATCCATCGCCAATTATTTTAATTGAAATATAGTGAAAACTGTGTTTTTCCCACAAATATGCCTCAAATAATTAACAAATCATACTGTTAAACTGGTGGTTTTAGGGGTAAAGTTACTCCTGCAGCACCATATTTTAAAATTTTGGTGCGCCTGGGTGGCTCAGTCGTTAAGTGGCTGCCTTTGGCTCAGGGCGTGATCCTAAGTCCTGAGATCAGCCCCAGATTGGGCTCCTCCGCTGGGAGCCTGCTTCTCCCTCTCCCACTCCCCCTGCTTGTGTTCCCTCTCTCGCTGGCTGTCTCTCTTACTGTGAAATAAAGAAAGAAAATCTTTAAAAAAAAGTAGGATTTTTTGTATCATTCGTATTTTCTACAAAGCTGCATAACTGATATCTACACTGACATTGTTTCATTAAAATATGATCCATAGGTTATATGTGACCACTAAGAACAGCCATAGGATAATTAAAAAGCAGGTGGGCACTGTGCTCCCTGCTCCCTTTTGATTGACTTGCTCCAGCGTGGTTGTGGTGAGGAGCCTCCTGGGAGCACAGGAACAACAGCAAAGGGTTATGGGAACAAGATGGAAAGAGCCTGGTGTCTGATTTCGAGGAGTAAGCAAACCAGCTTGGACTTTTTATGCCCAAACTTTATGTGAAAGAAATTTAACTTCTAACTTGAAGAATTTTCTGTTGTTGTAATTGTCTGTTACAGCAGCCTAGCCTCTACGGTAAATAAAACTACCTGTTTATAAACTTACCTCACATACACTCACAAAATTGCTGTATATTATTTTAAAGAATAGAGCTAACTTTAGATATATATGCCAGAATCCCTATGTAGAAATTTGAGAATAAAGGAGCAGGGCATTTTCATTTCTACCTATTAAAAAAGAAAATACTTTCAATACAGAAAGAAATCAGAACAAAAAGAAGAAATTTTTATGAGAAAAGCAATTTTTTCAAGCTTAAATAAAAATAACATTAACATATTCATGATATCCAAGATAGATCTTACCACGTTTTTAAAGCTCTACTTAAGGTGGAATGGTATAGAAGATTATTATTAATGACCTGAAAGTTAAGGTCATTACTAATAAAAATGCATAGGTTTAAACCAAGTCAAATTATGCCAATTCACACAGAGCAAATATTAAAGTATTCTGCTTAACATGAAAATGACAAGACAGCACCGTTTGTGGCCCTGTAGACCTAAGGCTGACCAACAGATTCATGTGAGGAACTAGGGCATCTTCCTGTGATTCCCCTGCACGCTGATTTATTCAACATCTCAGGATGTCTCTGGGCTTCTGAGTCTCATTTGTATTTTAAAAATTCCCCGAAGGTTGTGATAATCAATGATTTGAGCACAACAACTGTGAAGTATAGTTCCAGTGCTCCAGAATAGAAGTTAAAAATAAAAGTCAAAGACAATCTTGAGGGATTTGTGATTTAATGGGAAGAGATAGAACAAAGACTAGAAAGTAATTGAAAACACTAACCCATTTCAAAACTTCAGAATTTCAACACTAAAACTTTTCTCTAGCCATATGGTTTTATAGAGTTCTTTGGAATTGCCTTTGTTTGATTTCTCAGTGCATAGTTTTTTTGTTTGTTTTGTTTTGACTTCAATTACTAACCTCTTTAAGAAAAATCTTCTTTGAAGTTTCAGGTAAAAAAAATTTGTATAACAGATTTATGCAATACCTTCTATTAATTGTCCTATGGCTTTTCTTAATAATCAGGTATAACTTGTTTATCATATTTTAATGAAACAATGTCATCATATATCAGTTATTCAGCTTTTTAAAAAATATGAATGATGCAAAAAATCCCACTTTTTAAATGTGGTACTGCAGGAATATTTTTGCCCCTAAAACCACTGATTTAACAGCATAATTTGCTAATTACTTGAGGTATAATTTTGGGAAAAACCTAATTATCATTGTCTTTGGATTAAAATAATTGGTGATGGACTGACTCAACTTTTCCCATTAAATCCTTTTTAGAAATTAGAAAATTATAAATTAATAACAAATTAAAGATATCAGTTATTTTCTTAGAATAGAGCACATAGTGGGTGTTTAATATTTGTTTCAAATATATTTTAACTGAATCAAATCAGATCAAATGCTAAATTTCTAAAGGAAAAATATTAAACTATCAAAAGTGCTTACCCCATTAGATTTTGTCAACCAAGGAAAGACAAAATAAAATGTGTACATTTATTTGGGGATTGCAGTTCAGGAGACAGATGGAAATTAAAAGCATGCTCTGGAGAGACAAAGGTGTTAAAGCTTTTAAAGAGGAAAAAGGGAATCTACATAAGTTGTTTTGAACAAAATGGGATTGGTGCTGGTATAGCTACAGTTCTGCAAATCTCTATGTAATTGGTTGCTGGGGCTAACGTTAGGTGGAAGGTCCAGTTATGTCCATGTTAACATGCAACAGGTGCTCTAACTTTTAGCTGAGTTCAGCAAAAACTTCAAGAATGTGCAACAGAACATACTCAGAAGCCTCACTTCCTCAATGTCTTCCTGGCTACATTTTAAATAAACCTCTTAATAATGCTTACTCCATTTTTTTCTCTCCATTATCAGTTTGTGAGTTTGCTAAGAGCAAGGGCAATAACTGGTCAGATTCTACTGTAACCAATTTGTCTGGTCCAAGAACACCCAAAATAGGATTTTTTGCCATTTCATACTCCATAATTATAACTGCAGGAAAATTCACATGCAAAGCTAAAGATAAAGAATTTGAGGGGCACATGGGTGGCTCAGTCAGTTAAGCATCTGACTCATGATTTTAGCTCAGATCATGATCTCAAGCTTGTGAGACTGAGCAGGCATGGAGGCCTCACACTGAGGGTGGGGTCTGCTTGAGATTCTGCTTAAGATTCCCTCTGCCCCTCCCCACGCTCACACGCAGTCTCTAAATAAATAAATAAATAAATAAATAAAATTTTAAAGAAAAAGTAAAAGAAGTTGACCATTTGACCATTCATTCTATTTAAACTCACTAATAAATTATACTTCAGCATGCATTGGAGTAGTAATTAAAAATAAAAAGAAGACAACAACCAAGCTACCAGGTCAACTTTTAGCATTTAATTACTTACTCTGATTAAGTGAAGATTTGTTTTTCTTTAGAAAATCCTTTGGGATATAGGACTCCTGGAAAATCTTTTTTCCTTCTCTCAAATCCAGATAATTCATATGCAATAGAAATTGCAAAGGTCACAGTGATTTAATTAGCTATCAAGAGGGACTTCTTTGCTCCTCCTACACTCACTGTTAAGACCAAGATTGAATTAGTATGACAAAACTAAACACATTCTTCTTTACTAAGTAGAAAGTTTGAGTGAAATTTCTTTGTATTCTCCTAGTGAAATTTTGAACTCAGTACAAAGGGGTTTAAACTTTAGGACACAATTTCTCATAGTACTTGCAATTTTTCTCTACTTTGGAGTCATTTGAATTACAAATATGTCTGGGAAAAAACTCTTAAAATATTAGAACTTGTGACTTATTCAGTGAATTTCTATGTGTAAGCAAATATATTCTTACCTTTAGCATATATTATGGCCAATCAACCACTTGGCAGTATTAATTTCAACAAATTATTTGTATGGAAAAGCACATTGTTAAACCAGGAGTACTCTGGGACATGTTAACACTTTTCATTTCCTGTTGTGGGGAATTAAATTAATTTCCCCTTTATCCTTCGAGTTCCTTGGCTGAGGATGACCTCTCCCCCCAATAATAAAAAGTCAGATTAACAGGAGAAAAACAAACAGAAGTTTAATCACATGTATACTGTATACATGGAAGATACTCAGCAAAACTGAGTAACTCAAATGGCCCAAGCCAACACCTTGTCAGCGAAAGACTAAAGAAGATGTTGTAGGGGAGGGGAGCTAGTTATGGGAGGTTATCAGATAAAGCAAGTAAACAAGAGTTGTCATTTAAATCAGTAACTTTTCCATTGAGACGGGTTTCTATAGATTTAGTCCTCTTTCTAGTATAGAGAAGAAGACACCCTTATAAATAAAGATTTCCCTTGTAAATATAAATGTCCCTTACAAAAGGGTAGTTTCTACTGGGTTTTCAGAGATCCTCCTGTCTCTTGTTTCTTAAAAAATAAACAGCTCTAGATAAACCTTATGCCAAAGAGGCATGTTTGGGATGGCAAATTCTGCTCCCCTTCAGTGTGTCAACCTGAAAATAAAGAGCCACAGTGAGAGACAATAAGTTTCTATTTGGGACCAAAGAATTGCACTTTGAGGAGCACAGATTCAGATAAATACCCAAATACTATTCCTGCTTCTAAGGTGAAAGCAAAAGTTTTTTTTATGATGAAAAGGAAGGGGGGCAATTACTAGGAGTTGAAGAAAAGGAAAAAAAAAGTCTTATGGGTGTTAGCAAACTAAGCTACTCTGGCTTATATACTGATTAACTGTTGATTTTATCTTCAGAAAGTCCATAACTATCAGTCTTGTGGTCAGGATATGGTCAAAGTAATTAGCAGTTACTTAAAACAATTGTGGTTTTGCCCAGTCCAAAGGTTTTGGTTCAGTTCAAACAAGGCGAGTAATGTGCTTTTATATAATGGTTATTCTGACTTATTTTATTTTATTTTATTTAAGATTTTATTTTTATTTATTTGAAAGCAAGAGAGAGAGAGCATAAGCAGGGGAGAGGAGCAGAGGAAGAGAGAGAAGCTGACTCTCTGCTGAGTAGGGAGCCCGGTGTGGGGCTCCATCCCAGGACCCTGGGATCATGACCTGCAGGCAGACCGTTAACCAACTGAGCCACCCAGGTGCCACCCCCCCTTTTTAAAGATTTTATTTCCAACTCCATTTTAAAATGACTCTGGTCATGTCAATTTTTCATATTTCCCCCTTTCGATCTAGATCTGTCTCTGAAAACATCAACCACTGGAAAACATTGCGGATGAGACATCAAGCATCACCGATCCCTCCAGTAAGGCTCATTCTCAGTGTATCAAATCCCATGTGGGAGGCAAAGTGATTCCTTGGGAGCCTTAGGCCACATTAGAGCAACAGTGCCAGAGCCAAGAATGTTTTTACCATCCAAATTCTTAAGGCCAGTTGTCTTCTGCCGTTTCTGGAACTGCCCCACGTCATGTCTCGTAAGACTTAGAACTCATTTCTAAATGCTGAGCGACCATTATCTAGGTGGTGTCCACTGAGCTATACAGAGGAGACAAAGTTTTGCAATGACAAAAATCCCTAAAATAATAAAATGCTGAGTACACATTGGATGAGTAATCTGAACTAGGAAGCAATTCCTGAGGACAACCAGCTAAAAAGATCAAAGAACCAGCGGGCACTGCATTTAACCACTTGGTTTGTGCCCAGATTATATCTAGTTTCTATTTCTACTTCACCAGAGGTGTTCACCCAAGTACAAGGTGTGTTCACTGTAAAACAAACCCTACCTTGTTCCACTAGGAGGTAATCGAGAGCAATTCTGTTATCTAGTACAACTTGTGCAAGGGAGTCCAAAGACTTTTCTTGGGCAGCTATTGCTTAAGTGACAGATTTGGCAATATCCCTCAAGGTTTTAGAAAGATTTCTGATCATGTATTCATTAAGCTAGCAAACTATGTGACACCTATATAGATTCAGGGAATTGTTTTCAAAACCTGTTTAACCTTTAGTGCTAGAAATAATTTTTTTGATAATTGTTTGTTTTTTTTTTTCAGAACCTGGTCATTTGCAAAATATGTTCTATTACTTTTTTCCCCGCCTGAAGAGGTATTCTGACCTTCAACTAGCATTTAAATTATACATGATTACCATAACTTAAATTGTTGTAAAGATCATTAAGCACAGTCCAGCAGGAAAGGATCTATCCAATACATTAATGTGTGCCACATCTAAGGCGGGTGGAAAAGAGGAACACATAAACAAACACTGAACTTCAAATTGAAGTGAATTATTGGGTAGAGGTGGAGGACTGATTGTTGTTAAAGGTGTGAAAGTAAATAAAGGAAAACTTATTTAAAATGGAGCCAGAAACACTGAAGGGGGAGCTCTCCCATACCACTCTAAGCCTGCATAACCTGCAAGAAGGAAGGTAATTATGTCAACAAGGGAGGATATTTTCACAGAGAATTTATCTCCTGCCTTTAAGAAAAGGAAGGAAGATTCCTCTCTGCCCCAGCAAGAAACACCTGCAGGCAATGAGAAACCATCAAAGACTCAAACCCTTCTTCTCCAATAAATTTTTGTTCAGAACATCCTTCCCTAACTTCTTCCTAAAGCCTATTAAAAGCTGGTGACTAACATATCATTAAAAAAAAAAAAAAAAAAAAAAGCTGACCTTCCCTTTGTTTCTTCAGACTTGCCTATGATCCGCTTGCTTGTCCCGAATTACAATTCTTCTGCTATCCCCAAATATACTCTTTTTCTTTTTTAAATCAAGTTGCACTTTGCCCTATTTAAAGTTAATAAAGGGACAGGATTGTATACTTTGTAATATCATTTGTGCTGTCCAAGAAGAGAAGAACTGAGAACCACAAATGTACCAACGCTATACCTGACTACAAGTTGGAATAGGGAGAAGTAATTGAGTGTGGGGGAACCAATAACAGGAGCAAGAGGAAGAAGCCAGAGTTAACCAGTTGAATGCCATCCTAGGATTCAGTGAATGGTCTTATTTTCTCCAAGTCCGTCCTTCTGCTTTAAACTATTATCATTCATCTTACTGAATGAGAAATTCAAAAGTGGAGCCAAGCAATTGTCTTTCTAATGCTCAAGAGGATAAAGCAAAGAATATGTCGTAACTTTATTGAAAACCTATTTGCCAGGTATAGGTTGGCCCTGGAAATTTTTAAATAAATTCACCACAATCCCTTACCCTCAGGGAGATTGAAATTTTATTTGAGAAACAGAGAAATATTAATTTTGTAGTGATGGGGGTTTCACAGGTTATATACTTAACACAATCTTGGAGATCAGAAAATCCTTTTCAATGAGGAACTGACAGTGCATAGAGTTTTGTCAGGAATTATCCAGGAGGTTGAAGGCAGTGGGGATAGGAGTGGGCATGGGAAGGGAAGAATGAGAGTGGGAATGGAAATATTTTGGCATCTCATCTTACAGATAATTCTTATGCGAGTATTATTTTCACTCATTGTAAGTGATTTTTTAAAAAAATATGTAATAATAAGAAACTTCTTTGATTTCATTTTTTTTTTTTGTTTTTTGGAGTTGACAAATTTTATCTGGGTGTGTTCTTTATTTAATATATTGATTAATATCCATATATTTTAATTTATATAATTTTATTCTCTTTGCACTATAGTCTCTAGAATCCCTTTCTTTTTTTTTTTTTAATTTTATTTATTTATTCGATAGAGATAGAGACAGCCAGAGAGAGAGGGAACACAAGCAGGGGGAGTGGGAGAGGAAGAAGCAGGCTCATAGCGGAGGAGCCTGATGTGGGGCTCGATCCCGCAACGCGGGGATCACGCCCTGAGCCGAAGGCAGAAGCTTAACCGCTGTGCCACCCAGGCGCCCCTAGAATCCCTTTCTTGATTATTCAAATTACAAACTAAATTTTCAGCTTTATTTATTCTTCTAATTAGCACTTTAAAAAAGTTCTGCAATCATCATGAATTCACATTTCTTCATAAATGCAGTTTGTGTTTGTGAGGCTTGGCTAACATATCTCATTCAATAGGACAAATGTATTTTTTCATGAATTTGTATTCCAAATTTTCTATATTTTTTGTAGATTTATATCCCAACATTCTTATGAATTGTATGTATCTTAATGAAAGCATTATTTTCTATTCCCCAGAGTCAGTCAGCATAAATAACTAATGCAAAGTGTAGCTGAAGAGTCGACAAGCTCAGATTCCTTGAATACTGAAGGAGGACACAAAATAGAAGAATTGAAATCTTGCGGACGCTAAGGTAGGAGAGGCACCGTTGCGTACTCTTGCCCTTGCCGAGTGAAAATAGATGTTTTCTGTACCTCTTGTTAAATAAAGACAAGTCGCCGTCATTTTAATAGCTACACAGTGTTTGGTAGGCAGATGTTTTTATTTATTTTGGTAGGAAAACCACATGTAGCACAGCTGTTAAAATCGTAGCTGCTATTTACCTCAGTGGACCATGATCTGCTCTTATTATCTGTATTCCATCGATACAGAGCAGGCCAGTGAAAGGTGAATATAAAATGAGTTGAAAAACATTGGATCTACTCTTTCATGTGGTCATCAATCTCTCTAAATCTTCATAGATAAAGTGGGGTTTTATAATTATTGATATACTTTTGTTTGAGAGAAGGGGACCAGATGGCTTACATTATAAGCTATTATATTTTCTTACCATTATATTTTCTTTTCCATAACCGAAGAAGTCAATACAACTTTTTTTTTTTTTTTGGCAATTACAGAAGATAACTATTCTAAGTTTATCCTGTGTAACTTGGGAAGTAACATCTTGTAGTGTTCAGGATTCCACAATCAAGTATTCCAGGGTCGTACCCCAATTTATCAACTGGCACCCACCATTCCCTACTCTGACTAGTGGGCCTGAGTTGCCTTGTGGGTCTAAGGAATTATAGCCATTATCAAATAAGCCCTGTAGTTCTTTTTCCCCCTTATCTTGTTATCTGAATAAATGGCATAGGTAGCTTTGAGGAAAATGATAGGGTAAGATCAAAGTGTGCATTTGTGTACCACAGCGAGATCCTTCCTTGGCGTATTGGTCATATCTTCACACAATAATGTAACAACCTGTGATTGCATTTAATGTGGGAAATAAATTAGGAGTAGTAACTCTACTTTTAAAGCTAAGTTTGTCTTTTGTTCGATAGTTCTTTGTGTTTTGTTTGTTTTTAGTTTAGTTTTGTTTTTTGCTTTGATTTTGACTTCATGGTAGGCTCAATAGGACTGTAAACACTATGTAGTGTCATTTCCCAAGTTTCCTTCACCTGACATTCTATTTTATTTGTAGGGACTTATCAATTATTAACCACAGGTAGAAATCCATATGATTTCATATTGTTTTACCATTCAAGTATAAACTTAATGGGCTGACATTAAATTTTAGTTCTAGCAACCTCATGATTTATTAACTCTAGCTTGAGGTCCACGTTTATGTCATATCATTATTGAAGTGCTAAGTGCAATATATGTCCATTGTGGTAGCTATCCCACTATATGTCTGGAGGTTATATACATGTATTTGGTATATTTCCACTGCAGTAAGGAATCTAACAGGTATTTGCACTCGCTCTCACCAATATTCCTATGATGAAACAGTGAGTATGTTGTTTTTAAAATATTTAGCTACTACTGTCCTCAGTCTCTTCTTCAAAACCTGGCATGGGGGCCCTCTTGGAAATTATTGGATGAGAAAGAGCAAAGCTAACATTTTGTCCTGTAATACCATTGAATTTATTCCTTTATATTTCTCATCCTACTATTGAATACCTTATTTTATATTTGATGGCCATAATCTTCAGCATAATATAAAATGAGTCCTTGTTATAACTATAATTGAATTATCTAATCTATGGAATTGCTACAAATCAGAAATTTCTACTTGAGTTAGGACATCAGATGAATTGTCTCTGGTAAATGCTCTTATATCCATACATTCTTCGTGACCTAAATTTGTGATTTTTTTTTATAGTGCACCTTTTAAAATTCATTCCTAATTTGTTTCCTGGACTTCTTTATGATATAAATTAGAAAATTCTTGTATTTCTTTCTCCATGTGAGCTTTTTCTTTATACATTGAATCTTTACGTCTATACTCAAGGTATAATGCTTAAAGATTCATGTCATTTTGAGTTTAATCATGATCACTAATATAAAAGAAGAAGGAGGAGGAGGAGGAGGAGAAGGAGAAGAAGAAAAAAACTGAACAGTTTTGTGGACTAGTGGCCACAGGACTGAGACGGTTGGGGAGGAGAATCCCCCAGAGTCAAAGAGCAGTAGTGCCAGGTCTTTTACCCTTCTTCAGAATGCTTTCCTGCTGGTGAAGCCCTTGCTCTGTGGTGAAGACTGAGGAGACTAGGAGAAGAGGGACCTGTGTCAACAGACAGTTCTACATGGGTGAGGAGAATGTAGGGAAAGAGAAGAAAGTATGCCTAAGTTGAAGTATCTAAGAAAGAAGAGCAATTTCTATAATCAATAGACATTGACCTCTTTTTGCAATATGCATGTGTATGTGAGGAATACAAATACATGTATAGTAAGGTGGGGACTGGCTAGGGTCTAGCATTTTCTAATAGGACATTCTCTGATGCTAGAAATGTTCTCTCTCTCTGCTTTCCAGTATAGTCACGTGGGTGTTTTAGCGTTTTAAATACGTCTAATATGACTAAAGGGGTGAATTTTAAATTTTGTGTGTTTTATTTAATATAAACTTAAATAGGCAAAATGACTAGTGACTACTGTAATGTATAGCATAGGTAACATTGCTTTCCATCACCTTCTTTCCCACTTTTTTTTAAGATTCTTTATTTACTCATTTGAGAGAGAGAGAGAGAAAGAGAGAGCAAGAGCACGAGCCGGGGGTGGCAGGGGAGGTCAGAGGGAGAGAGAAAAGCAGATTCCCTGCTTGGTGGGGAGCCCAAGGCAGGGTGCGATCCCAGAACCCCAGAATCATGACCTGAGCCGGAGGCAGACACTTAACTGACTGAGCGACCCAAGCATCCCACCTTCTTTCTCATTTTTACTAAATGCAGTCTATGCCTAATACAGTGCAAATTATTGTGAATCATGAAAGAAGAAAACTCCTTGATTAAGTGCGTTCCTGGCACTGAAGACCCTGCTCTTCGGTGAAGGAGTGGGAGGGAGACTCTAAGAAGGGGGACATGTATCAGCAGAAAGTTCTGCACTGGTGAATCAGTGTACAGGACATATATTTATGACAGATATCTGCTAAAATTATTAATAAATGAATAACGAAAAAGAAAATTTTGATTTTTATTAAAACATAAAACAGATGCTGTTCAGAAATTTAGAAGTGGCTTGACTGAAAAATAATACATTTTTTTTAACTACTTGGTTTGGAAGTTGTTACCCAGCAATAGGTAACTAGTACAGTCAACCCTTGAACAATGTGAGAGTTGAGGGGCCCTAATTCTTGTGAGTCAGAAATCCACATATGATTTTGAATTCCCCAAAACTTAACTACTAATAGCCCACTGTTGACTGGAAGCCTTACCGATAACATAAACAATTGATTACCACATATTTTGTATGTTACATGTATTATATACTGTATTCTTACAACAAAGCAAGCTGAAGAAAAAATATTAATAAGAAATCATAAGGAAGAGAAAATACATTTATAATGCTGTACTGCACTTACTGAAAAAAATCTGTATATAAGTGGTCCTACACAGTTCAAACCTGTGTTTTTCAAGGGTCGGCTGTTCATCAGCTCTTTGACTAACTCTGTCTCCACTCCCCCCTCCAACAGAGATCTCAGCACAGCACGGCCTGGAGAATGCAGCATAGCCATTCCGTGCATGTATCAGTACCAGTTTGTTCTGGAGATTTCATGGGAATTGTGAGAAATGAGAGCAAAGAAGATGACATTCAGAACTGGTTTTTTTCTGCTTAGAGTTGAGCTGTGAAGTAAAGCAAAAAAAAAAAAAAAAGTTTTATTTTTTATCTGTTCATGATAGGATATGCTCCTATAAGGATAAAAAAATTATTCTAATCTTTTGTCTACTTCAGAAACATTTGAATAATTTTATTTCATATGATTTGTTTACCACTTTGTCAACAGGAGCTGTAGTTTTATAAGTTCAAAGACTTTTGAGAACAATTGTAGGTAAAGTTTTAAAAATGATTTTTGATATTGAGATTCTTGGAACACTGAAGATATGGCAAAATTGTAGGTAAAATTTTTGCCATCCATCTAAAGTCAGTGAAAATGTAGTAGAAAATC
The DNA here is from genome assembly GCF_002007445.2 of Ailuropoda melanoleuca. Classification (NCBI taxonomy): domain Eukaryota; kingdom Metazoa; phylum Chordata; class Mammalia; order Carnivora; family Ursidae; genus Ailuropoda; species Ailuropoda melanoleuca. The sequence continues at coordinate 27,169,688 of NC_048228.1, read as the reverse complement.
AGATCTACCAGGAGTTAAGTGTTGGGTTGTAGGTTCACCTTTGTACCTAACTAGCTCTGTGGCCTAAGAAAAATACCATAAACTTACCTAGTATAAGGAGCTGACTAGAAGATATCTAAAATATCACCTTATTTTAAAGTCTTGGTAGTTTCTTATTTGACATGTTTTGGTGGGAACTTTGGGTTAAAATTTTTGGTTCTGTTGGCCACATTTTAAAAAAAATATAAAAAAAATACTGGTTTGGGGCCCCTGGGTGGCTCAGTCTATTAAGCATCTGACTCTTGATTTTGGCTCAGGTCATGATCTCAGGGTTATGAGATCAAGCCCTGCGTCTGGATGTGCCTGGGGCATGGAGCCTGCTTGGGATTCTCTCCCTCTCCTCTGCCCCTTCCCCCACCCCTGCTCACGTGCACACTCTCTCTCACTTTCTCTCTCTCTCTCCCCTCTCTGCTCCTACCCCTCTTTAAAGAAAAACAAACAAATACAAACAAAAAACAAAACACTGGATTAAAGCTAATGGAGAAAGACCTGTCAACTTCTTATTACAGTGAATTTCAAAGATATTAAATGCTTCTTAAAAAGTATCATCATAATAGGACTGTGAATGGTGTCAGATGAGGGAATTTTTGTAGGAAGTCTTTTTTAAAAAGTCAAAGCAAGATCATGAACAAGAGTTAAAGGTCAGGCATAAGATTAAGCTGGACTGCCTTAGAAGCCAACTATTAAAATAAAAGTCATGGATCAATTGTCAAAAGAACATTACAAGTAAAACCTCTATAAGGTACAATAGGACAATTTCTATAAAGCTTTTAAATATGTATTATCTATGACCCAGAACATTGCTTCTTGGAACTATCCTACAGACATAACCATTACTGTAAATGTGGTATATGAACTAATTTGAAATCTATTTAAATTCATAGTATTTCAGGCTAAAAGCAACATTTAGCAGAGCCTTCTGCAGCTAGAGTTCTAGATATAAATTATATCGCTAATTTAGGCTGTTATCAGGGGCAAATAAGACCACAGAAACATGGGTTTCTCTAGCAACAGTGTTCCAGCATCCAGGCGCAGTAGTTTCGGGGGTGTGGTGGTACAGAGGCAATGGCAGATACACTCATAATTGTAGTATCTAGTCACCACCTGTATAGGTTGCAGGGGATATTTTGGTGATGGGTATGGCATCTTCCTGATCTTAATTTTTTGATACCTAGATTTCAGCTATGATGATGTTTTTTTTTATTCAGAATACTCTAGTGGTGGTGTCATTCCTATTTGTGTCAGAAGTGGTCTTTTTTCTGAAAGGGCAGTTCATGCAGCCTTTCCAATGGTTTTATAAGCATGTACATCCTTGTATTAAAATTGTTTCTGGGGGAACCTGGGTGACTCAGTCAGTTAAGTATCTGACTCTTGGTTTAGGCTCAGGTCATGTTCTCAGGGTCATGAGATCAAACCCTTGTTCAGCTCCACACTCAGCTGGAAGTCTGCTTCTCTTCCTCTCCTGCTCCTCCAGCTCCCTCTTCTCAAATCAATAAATAGAATCTTTAACAAATTTTTTTCTGGTCTTAGATTGTGTTTTTCAAAAGCAGACCCTCAGATAAGTATTCACACCCAAATTACTTATTAAGAAAATACTACCAGAGAAAGAGTGAATGGGGAGCAAGACAGGGAAGGGAGGTGTCAAAAAAAGGGAACTATCTCAGGCAAAATCTTGCAGAGGATAGCTTTAGCCTCATTCCTGAGGAAACTTCATACAATAAGTTACTCTCATCCCTTTCACCCATCTAGAGCATAAGATGTGGGCTTTCAGAAAAATAAAATAAGATGTGGGCTTTCATACTTCTCTACACCTGTCAATAATTGATTAATTGCTTTACCTGACAGGAAGATTTTGCCTCTCTGGTAGTGGGCAAACAGGGCTCCACTACCCCATAGCAGAGCTCAGAGTAAACTATAGTTACCTGTCTTCAAATGTATAATATACAGAATCAGGAACTAAGAACACAAAAATGGAAAAAAGGGTTGTGAAGGGATCCGAGGTAATCTGCTAGGGTCTACTCTTTATCCTCTGAGACCTACTCAATCTCATGATACACAGTCATGCATTCTTGAAGATAGTCAATGGTCATAGTTTGTGAAGAAAATGTACAAAAAGAGGATTACTAGAATAACAGACAGGGTTTCCTGCTGCAAGAGGTCCCAAGGTCTTCCTTTCCCTTTTAGATTTCCCTTTCCTGTGGTTACCATTTGTGCTGTTGCTTGGTGATTGGGGTGATCATGATCTATGTCAGACAGGGGTCTAGGATGCCAGTTACCGTATCCATGGTAATGACTGTAATAGTCTGTTTATAGATAGAACTTGATATAAAAACACCAAAAATGCCCCAGTGATTACTGAGTTCCTAACATACCCTCCTGTCGACCAATACGAAGAAGCAAATCTACCTGTTTGTGCTCATCAGGGTGAATTGCCTCTGCCAGCCTGGCAACTCCTTTCCTTGGCAACTCCTCTACTGGGACAAAAAGTCTAAAATGACCAAGTAGCATCCATAGTTGTACAAATATGACACCATAAGTAGAACATTTTAAGTGGTTATTTTCATGCCGTTAAGATTAAGATGGTTTGTTTCATAGAAATAGAAACTTGAGCACATCTCAAACAATTGAATAATTAATTTCTTTATTCATCTTTAGAATTATTCATCTTTAATGAGCTTCTTAAAATATGTAAGGAAAACAGTTACATCAAACCAGACCTTGTAACACAGATTGAATCTTCCTCTTTATCACTGTCTTGGAAGAATTCTCTCCAATCAGTTTTTCCAAAAGATTGTCATCATGGCCAAGTACGTTGGAGTGAGAAATTAAAGTTTGCAAGTGATTACATAAGTTGACATTATGTTATGTTATAAATTTATATAGTCAAAATTGGACCAAGGTTGAGTCAAATATTTTTTTCTTATTTGTGATATCATAATATTTGAAGATCTAGGGGCACCTGGGTGGCACTGTTGTTAAGCGTCTGCCTTCGGCTCAGGGCGTGATCCCGGTGTTATGGGATCGAGCCCCACATTGGGCTCCTCCGCTGGGAGCCTGCTTCTTCCTCTCCCACTCCCCCTGCTTGTGTTCCCTCTCTGGCTGGCTGTCTCTCTGTCAAATAAATAAATAAATAAATAAATAAATAAATAAATAAATAAAATCTTTAAAAAAATATTTGAAGATCTAATAAGGATATTTCAACTCTGCTTAGGCTTTTACACATAAATAGGTGCACATTTTTCTTCACATCATGATAGGTGTGTGTAGAATTATTATTATATATAGATTCTTTTTTACTTGATTATATACTTCTCCCAAAGCAAGACTACATGCCACTTAACACATTTCTTTTTTTTAATCCAACTGACCAACATATAATACCTCACTGGTTTTTGAAGTGATGTTCAATGATTCATCTACTGTGTACACTCAACACATTTCTCAGGCTCATCCACTTTTATTCATGGGCCTTGGAGCGGCCTTCATAACATCTGACTCTTTTGGCCGGTAGAAGCCAGGGTATTTGTCTTCTGAAATAGAAGTCCCCTGAGGATAAGGTCTTCTTGTATCTTAGGCTATAAATATTGCTTATCATCCTTACTTTCTTAACTATTAGCTTGACCTTTATTTTTGTCTCAATTCGTTCCTTCCATTAATCTCAGCTGATAGCTTCTGAATACTGGTTCTTTCTTTATCTCCAATTTATGACAATTCCAATTCTGAAGCTTCTTCAATGCCAGGACCATTATTTATTTGTTTCCTGCTTTGCTTGGAGTCTTTGGTCCTGGTGTCTTGCTATACAACACTAACATAAATCAGACAGGAGTCCAGGTAGCGATGAAACAAGGAAATTAAACACCATTCTCATAAATATATTGCCTTAATCATTCTTTTAAAAGGGAGTTTAAAAGCTACAGTCTTCCCCCCATATCACAGATTCCCAATCCACGTTGTTATTTGTCTGGGCATGAGCACAAAATGAGAAGAGGAGACTCCTGAGCACAGCTGCTTCCCACAGTCGTGCATATGAAAGTGAGACTTGCCATTAGTAGGGACAGTCAGATGCCACCCTGGGCATTGTCATTCATTCCTAGCACCACACTAGCCTCCCCACCAGGATCTGTGTGCTCTCCAGTGGCTGGCTGCTGTTCTTTCTTAAATTGAGATGGGACAACAACCTTCATGCAATAGATCACCAGTATATTATGAGAAACCTGGCCCGAATGTGGCTTTGTGATGTTAGCTGGATATAACTTCTGAGTTCCCCTCTGTAAAATAGACATAATCATAGTTTCCCCCCTCCTAGGGTGTTTATAAGGATTAGATCGTAAAAATTACCTACAATGCTCAGAGAAGTCCCTGGCATGTTGGTGAGTTCTCAGTAATTTTTTTGACTTCTGTTATTTCAGGGAGGTAGAACAGAGCACTTGGATATATGACCCACTGCATTAATGGGTTTTGATCTCTTTTCCTCACTGAGAGCACCGTACCACACGCAGGAAGATCTGGGGTCTGATACCCTGTTTCATTGGCTCCATCTGTTGGACTATAAACCCAATTCTTGCTATGCTCATAATGGATTGAATCACTTCTTGCCTTTTTTCATCTGCTTCTGACACTACATGCTATCTTCCTATCAGCTTTGTCACTAAACCCCTGTCTCTTGGTTTGCACCCTCCTTCTAGCCAGGAACACAAAATGTACCTTCCTTTTACAAGGTCGTGTTCATTGTAGACAACAGGAAAACACAGGAATGTTTGGAATAGAAAATTTAAAGCATAGATAATTTTGGCATTTTTTTGGTTTTCCTCCCTTCTAATCTTTTTTCCCTCACACATGCATATTTAAGCAGTTTGCCTAAAATACTGTATATACTATTAAACATGACAACAGTATGTTCTGATATACTTTTTTGCCAGGAAGTACTATGCACAGTTTCTTCCAACTTCTGCACCTGTTAGCTTGCTTCTATTATCCCACCTGAGGTTAACACTCTGGCTTGACTGTAGCTAGGTCAGTTTTCTGGCTTCCCCTTAGTTTGCTCCAAGTGCCCCTCACTCTTCCTATTCATTGAAAAATGACTGCGTCTTTTCAGATTCAAAACATGCCCAGTGTTGCTGCTCTTTCCAAAATTAATACAGACTCTGCCTCTGTTGCCCTAGTTCCTTATTTGATGTGAAGTGGGTATTTGGAGTTTCAAATAATTATGGGCAAGTAGGAAAAAAACCTTAAGTAGCCACCTGTTTGGTGCTAAGCTCTACCTGAGGACCTTGGGTGAATGTCAGGAGGTGTTCTTATGCAAACGCTGGTGGGCTGGGGAGAGTCCCGAAGCTCACGCCACGTTCTCCACCTAAGGTCCATGACTTAAGAAATTTCAAGACGTACTAGTCTAAATGATAATTACTCACAAGTGAACAACATTAGAAGTAAAAGCTATCAAGGATTCTGTACAGCACCGAAATAGCTGATAAAACTAACATATTATAAAAACATTAAATGTATCACTAATTTATAAAATACAGTGGGAATTAAGAATTCTGAGATTAGATTAGATGTTAATATATTTTATTAAGAAGAAATGTTTCTCACAATTGAATTTGATTCAAATAATCAATTCACACACATATACAACATATATAAAACTGAGCTAAATATGACGTACCTTTAGATACCTCTCAGAGTAGCATAGGATGTAGGGAAATATATAGCTGACCCCTGTGCTGACACATGAGCGGGGTGCAGGGAGTGTTACAGATATGTGAACAAGAGTGGAATGAATGCACCTTTAAAGACAACAGATTTTGAAGGAACCACTGAATGTAGGGAACAATAATTATCATGTCTTATTTAAAGGGTTAAACCAACAAAGGTTAGAACTATAAATATGGAGTACATGTTGGAAGAAAGGTAATGCAGCCATCTGTCTTCTGGAAGATTAATTTTTAATGTTTTTGTTTTAAGTAAACTCTAAAAAATTTAGGGTAAATTTAAATAAAAATAAATAGGATGTATAATTTCCAAACTATAAAGAGAAAAGATAATGAGGAAAAGTAATCAAAGTACAGATGAAATTTGGTAAAACAAGAAGTTAGATGCAGTGGCATAAACACTGTTTCATCTCCAGGTAATACTTTCAAATCTGTGGATTGCCAGTGTCAGAAGGAACTTTCCCATGGAAAAGGAGGAGAAAGAGAAGTGGAGGTGGGAGGGTGAGGAACTGAACGGTTACTCAGTGTTACCAAGCTGTTAAACTGAAAATCAGCTGAGAGTAAACACTTGTTTATTTTCGCTATTGATGCCACCATGCCCCACTCAGGCATGACCCACCCATATTCTTTGAATGCTAAATGAGTTTTGCTTCATTTTGTACTCTAAATGCTTAAATTATTCTTGTTCCTTTTATACTCAGACGAGTAACTGTTATAAAGATGAATTTCTACCAAATAATTTTCTGTATTCCACACTGGAAGCCTATTTTCCCTTTTCCTCTTTCTCCCTAACACCATACTTACGATTATCACCACTGTCAACATTACCATGATCATTTTATAAGAATTTTATTAATAAAATATTATCAATTTATTGCACCCTTCTCCAACCACACTGGAGTATAGCGTTGTTTCTGTAAGCAACTGGCTGATGGGGGAATATCATTTCATTTTGACATTGTGTCAACTTTTCTACAAAAAAAGATATTTATTTATCTAACATAAACCAATCAGAACCACCATCACCTTAAAAAAATTGCCTTACATATTTACTTTGTTTTATAAGATGTGTGGAATGTTTTCAGGTTGTTATTTTATTTGATTACTGTAAAGTCTTACGAGATAATAAACTATATGATTGTTATTATTCCCTAACTGAGGAAACTGAATTTAGGGGGAAAAAAAAACAATATGCCCAAATTCACATAGCCAGTATAAAAACAGAATCTTCTAATTTCCAGTTCACATGGTAACCTCAAAAAAAAATGATTACAAGTTATTGTCTCTCCCTTATGCTCACTACTCAATACTACTTTTCACTATCAGTCAAAGTTACTCATTTCTTTCTTTTTTTTTTTTTAATTTCTGGTCAACCCTTGAATTTAATCGCAAACTCACTGGGAGTGATACAAAATTAGAAGTAGGAGTATTTAAATGGAATTTTTAAAAGTTGCTTTTGTTCCGTCCTTAAGACTGTTACCTAAGCTTGAATTGCTGAATTTGTCTCATGTTACACTCCCTGAAAATCGTGAAACCTTATTGCAAACTAAATAAGTCTATTGTGTTTAACAACTTCGTCCAAATTCCACGTAGAGATATCTCAACCCCAAATGATGTATTGCTGCCATTTCTTGTGTGACATTTACTGCTTCCTTAGAGCTGAGCCCAGTGTCAGGTGAATACCATTCAATAAATGCTCTGATTTTTGTTTTTAACAACCTGTGTTGTATGCATTTCTTCTGCACCATACTGATCAAAAATACTATAGTGCTTGCACAGTTGTTCACGGACTGCTCTCCAAACTTGGGTTCTGATATAATGAAGCAAAATTTTAGTTTGTAGCACTTATCCACGGGATTATTCTTTCCAAAATAAAAATAAGATCTATTTGAGGGTGGCCTTAAAATCAACATCCCGATATATCAGCCTTCGTATAAAGAGTATTTACAAATAAGTAATGGCAATATTATAGGTTTAAGTAATCGTTGCTTCTAAGTGGGCTGTCTTTCTCATTCCCATTCCTAACTGTAAAACAGTTCAATTCAACCTACACTAATCATCTCCAGAACTGAAAGCATGATGTTGGTTCCTTCTCAATTCAAGGAGATGTTATAAAAATTAATCTAAAAATATAGGCATGAGTAAGACAAGTAAGATATAGACAGAAGAATGTTGGTTTAGATGTAAATTGCATTGAGTTATCTTGTTCTGTTTCTGTCAGTTATCTCCTAGGCATTGATAACCTCTTCCAATCCTCACTTAGTTTGGTGTAGACTGTTGAATGACCTGGAGCCATTTCCTTTTCTCTCCTTCCTTGTAGGCAATAAGATGCTTTCTGTGCCATCTGATAGCATCATGACTGCACTCATCTCTAGTTCCTTTGGTGATTCGTTTCACTCCAGTCATTTCTGAGGGGACCGTCTGCCTGTGGGCTTTGCCCATCTGCAGTAAAGGTGACAAGCAGTTCATAATTCCAGAGAACACCTCTCTGCCAACGTAAGTTTTAAAAGTCTTATGGGAAATTCTATTCCACTTTAATCGTATGCTAAACACCGTGGTCAGGGTAATGAGTGTTCTGACTGATCAAGCCTGGGACACATGCCCAGTTTGCATTGAGAGTGTATGAGTTGGGGGTTGTGGAAAGCAGGGTGAGCTCATCCAAACCATATTGAATCAGTCCCTTACAGAAGAGCTGTGTTACCAGAAGAAAGGGAGAAAATGTTTTTAAGTAATGAAAAAGTTAAATTTCAAAACCTCTCATTTCTGGCAATATAAGTAGCGAATGGAAACCATAAGAAAACAGTGTTGTAGCAGAGGTCAGACATTCTGTCACCTGCACGCATTAGAGACCTGATTCAATTCTCCAAACTTCCCTGGGACTATTTGTCCATCTGTGCAGAGACCCAAATGACTCATGGTTGGTCTCTGAATGGGATATTCCATTCTATACCACTCCTTCACCCCAGAATTCCAATGATCATAATATAAGTGAACTCTTTATTTGAACAGAGTGGGGGATGTCAGTGGCATGCTCACTGGGAATAACCTAAACTGTCAACAGTGAGGCAATAAATGTCTAACACATAGACATAGACAGTTAGGACTGGAATAAACCCTCCTGTGGGTTGGGAAGTTTGGAGAATAAGTTGCTGCTACTTACTGTTAGAGCAGTTAAACTAACCTAAGGGCTCCCTATCAACTCTGCAAATGAATGACTAGTGAGACGCTCTGGAGAAGCCAGAAGATTCAGGTTTGCAACCAGAGAAGAGGAGAACAATAGTTAATTTTTTTAAAAAAATCGACTAGCGTTCATCTAAGTATAAATTAGGAAGTTCTTGATTTCCTATAACTTGCCTCTAGTGGTGCTCAAGAGGGCATTTACTGACTGTCAGAGGCAGCAAGCTTTTATTTACTTCCTGTTAGGAACACCTAACACAGGACCATCCATGCACTGTCTTAAACATTGGCATAGTAGAAACTCTGCTTTAGAAGGATGGATCTGTGTCTCACAGCATCCAGAGAATAAATAGACAATCCTTTCCTGTCCGTGATATAGGGAAACTGTTTTGAAAGTTATGCTTGTATGCAAAATTGGAATGCTCAAGTATAGTGCGGAACACTCTGTGGAAATTACCAAAAATTAATACATGATAATGTATTTTAATTTAAAAGTAATATCCATTAGATTTCTGATTACAGTTACTCTTTGGACAACACTGTTTTCCAAATCCCGGTGAATTTCAGCCCTGATATAATAACATTCAAACTTCTAATTGGGGCTTTTTTTTCCCTATGTGGATACTAACTATTCTTCTATCTGTAGACATCTAAACCAGAAACATGTGAGTGATCTCCCTGATATCCACATCCAACAATATACTCATTAGTAATTTCAATGTGGTTTGCACTAATGTAACAATTATGCAGATTCTGATTCCTAAGAAAGATTCAGAGGACCCAGAATGACAATGCTGGCAAATCTCCCGTTTATTGCAGAAAAAAAGGTGCAATATAGCCACAGCATTAAAATAAGGATATGCATCACAGCCAAAGCTGCCTCACAGCAAAGTATTTGGAGAGGCCAGTTGTAAGCTCCTGTCATCCTCCATCGTAAGGGACACCCCATGACAATTTTCTTTCTTGACTAAGAAACAACCAACATGTGAGTGGAACTCTTCAGAATAAGGGGACCCCAAATTCAGTCTTGGGGTTCTTTATATCCTACTGGTCATGCAGGCATATTCTTGATACATCATACAGGGGTCTTACCAATACCAGTGGCAAGTCGCTAGTCTCATTGCTATCAAATGATGCTTAGAAGATGGTGCAAACTGCCCTGCAACACTAAGAATTATGGCTACCAAGTAACACTATTAATCAGCATGTTTTATGCTGATTGGAAGTCAGTGCCAAGCTGGTACATTTATAATTTTTACTGAAATTTAAAAAAGCTCAAGCCTGCTGGAATTAACCCTTACAGCACAGGACTTCATCTCTTATTAAATAAAGTTTCAATTTCTTTGCCTTCTGCTCTCTATGTGTGGAATAGCATTTCATAAATCTGTGCCCAGAGTCTCTTCTGTGTCTATCAAAATAAGGGGTAATGCATCTTGTGCTGTTTGTCACCAGGAAACCTCATGGGGGCAAAACTAATTTTTAATTTGATTTTCTTTCCTCTCCTTATGCTCTTCCTACAATCATCATACTATTTTCCCTGCTCCCTTCTATAAAACACTAGAAAATTTTCATAAATTGGATCATTCAAACTGTATTAACTTTTTTGTTCATATTTATATCACTATTTATTTGTTCACCTGTTGTAATATACTATTCACTGTTCTGTTTATATTTTCTCAAGGGTCCGGCTCTTCTGGCTTTGTGCGTTATGGGAGACAGAAACAGAGACAGAGAAAGGCAGAAGTATGACGGGGTTAAAACTTTGAAATAGAGTGAAAAACATCAATAAAAATAATCCTAAGGAAAAGGTTTGCTTTGTTAAAAAAAATTTCAAATTCTCAGTAAGTAAATATTATGAAGATGTTTGCCATTTTTAAAAGATAACGAAGGCTAGGTGAGAAAGAGTTACGGCTTTCCTTTAACAGTTTCAATACACGGCCCACGGCCAAGCAGAATGACAAAGATGGATACACCATGGTGCGTTCTTCCAGACTTTACTTCACTGAGCTGAGTTAATGGACTAATTGACTAATGTTCAGGTATGATCAGTTTGTGGTCCAGACCTGACACGGAGAAAACCAATGTGACTTCCATATTACACTGGTATCATTTCCCTGTGTATCAGTTAACTCTGAGCTACCTCATATTCCAGACACATTCTTTACCATAACAGACTACAGTCAAGAACCCGATTACCACATTTACCAAGAAAGTCATTATAATTTAATTTTATGAGTCCCTTTCTTTTTCTCTTGTCCAAGAATTTCAGCGCTTACACATTTGCCAAAAACAAAAGACATCCATACACAATTTATGATGGTTGGCTGTTATGCATTTTTTTTCTCAGTTGGTGGTATTCTTTTGGGTGGACAGCTCAGCTTACAGCTCCATTTGCCCCATGCCATGGCCATAGGAAACCATCTACCAGACTGTCAAGACCAAGGTGGTTAGTGCCCATCATTAGTAGGCACCCAAATAAAGTCCACCACTGAGATCCTTCCATCACAGAGCTACTGAAGAGCTTAGTCCTCAGCCCTAATTGGTATCTAAATCCACTTCACTTGGAGGTAAGTTTTCATAGGCTCAGTCCTCAATACAATGAATGTTATTATTTCTCCTTCTTCCTTCCCTGATTGGAAATTATCTGGGGTCAAAACTCTTCTTCAGATCTTTTCTGGCTCTGTTACTCTCATAACTCCTTCTTTGAGTGCTTAGACTTTTAAAAATAAAGTCCATCTTAGTATTTGTAGTCAGGACTATCTACTTTTAACTGCTAGTATCTCTTTTGGGCTGTATAATGAAAAAATAGAGTGGACATGAGGAAGGGAGGAAGTTTTACATAAACAGAAGATGGAATAGATGATTCAGGCATGATCATAAACGCCTAGTTATAGGATGACAGGAATTTGGCAAAGGACAAGGTTAAGATGTTGACATGAAGGACTAGTAGCAATTAATGACACAGAGGAAGGACAAATAGATATGGACAATCTGATACACTGTAGTGTAAAATTTAACTATTATGTAAACATGCAATTTATTTTAAGTTTGACCTAATTCTTAGGCTCAGAAAGCTATGACTTTGAACATCATAGTTTAAATTCCAGGGTTCAGTTTCATCTGTTCGTTTCTCTTTTTGTTTTTACTAAGACACATTTTTAAAGCAGTTTTAGATTCACAGCAAAATTGAGGGAAGGTATAGAGATTTCCCATATGCCCCCACACCCTATGCATAACTTTGCCCATTACCAACATCCTCCATCGCAGTGGGACATTGGTTACAGTTGATGAACTTACATCAACTCGTGGTGATCGACCCGTCCATAGTTTATGTTACGGTTTGCTCGTAGTGTTGCTGACACATATACAGGCTTAGACACACGTATAATGACACGTACCCTTCATTATGGTACCACACAGTATTTCCACTGCCCTATGAATCCCGCGTGCTCTGCCTATACCTACTTTCCCCTCTAAACTCGCAACCATTGATTTTTGCTGTCTCCATGGTTTTGCCTTTTCCAGACTGTCATATAGTTGGAATCTTAGAGTATGTAGCCTTTTCAGGTTGGCTTCCTTCACTTAGTAACATGCATCTAAGATTCCCTCATGTCTTTTCCTTCAATACCTCGTTTCCTTTAGCACTGAATAGTGTTTCATTGGGTGTACCACAGCTGTTTATCCATGCACCTACTAAAGGACATCTTGGTTGTTTCCAAGTTTTGCCAATCATGAATAAAACTGCTGTAAACATCCACGTGCAGATTTTTGTGTGAACATAAGTTGACTCTCTTGGGTAAATACCAAGGAACACAATTTCTGGGTTATATAATAGGAGCATGCTTAGTTTTATAAGAAACCACCACATAACTGTGGATAGGCGTGAATAAGCAGTGAGTAGGAGTACCTGTGGCTCCACGTCCTATCTAGCATTTGGTGTCATTGTTCTGGATTTTGGCCATTTTAATAGTTGTTCCCTTTACAAACCTTTTAATAGTTCCCTTTACAAACCTAAAATAACAAGAAAAACTGAGTATCATCTATATGGTATTTTTATTATATCAGAGCTAATTGATCTAAGAACATTTAAATTGAGAAAAATTTTTATAAAAAGATGATAAAAATGACACTTTTTAGCTTAAATAGCATACACATTGCTGGAGGAAGATTTCTATTCTTGCAAATAGTATTCTCTGATGTATTTGAAATTTTCTAAATGATTTAGCATGAAGATACAAATTAATATGTTCACAGTATGAACTGCATTAAGAGTAATGAATACCATGTTGAAAAAATGAGCCTATTTCTTAGTATGCAATGGTTTTATTCAAGTTTTTAATTTGGCAAATGTAATAATTAAATGAGATAATTCATGTGAAGTATCATAATATGTTCAATACATAATAATTTCACTAAATATTATCTAGCGATGATTTGATTAAATATAAATTCTCTGTAGTTTTAAATTAAGAAACTAAACTTCGGTTAACATAAGTTTACATACTAGTATCCTGAATTAATTAGATTTAAAAACTGTTGCCAAGAATAACGAATATATGTTAAACTACATGCAGAGACTAAGAGAAAGGGTGGCCAGGTAATCTCCAGGGTCAAGGGTCATGGATGATAAATTCTGTGAGATATTTAAGAAAGAAACTATGCAAAGTCCTTCAGAGGAAAAAAAACAAAAACATCTTCCCACTGATTTTACAAGGCCAGCATCAATTCATATGCCAAAACCAGATAAAACATTACATGAAAGGAAAAAGTGATATAGATCACTTCCTCATGAACATAGACACAAAAACTCAACAAAAGTTTGTCTTTGAATGCAAGGGTAAAATGATAATGATCAAATTGATAGTGCATTTTGGCAGTGGCATTTACCCCGCAATACAAGGTCACTCAGCATTTGCAAACCAATCAATATAATCCACCATATCAACAGAAGAGACAAAAAAATGTGTATGTTTATTTTAATAGAAAAGAAGCATTTGATAAAATTCAATATAACATTTATGAAAAAAAAAACATTTAGCAAAGTAGGAATAAAATAGATCTTCCTCAGCCTGATAAAGGACATATAATGAAAATCTGCAACTGAGATCATACTTGAGAATGAATGCTTTCTTCTCCTTGAATTTGTGAGGTTTTACTTCTTAATGGAAGCAGTAGCATGTGGCGCTTAAGAAAATGGTTGTGGAGTCAGGTTACCTGGGTTAGAAATCACGTTCTATACTTACTACTTTTCGTTAATCTTTGGAAAATTATTTAAACTCTCTGAGTTTCAGATTCTTATTACGTGAAATGGAAATATTAATATAAAATACTATACTGACTTAAAATGTTTATAAATAAAATAAAAAAGAATGCTTATTTTGATCCCCAGCATGTCCATTCCTGGTCAACGTATTACTTAGAAAGAAGGAAACTTTTCACTGGACCTTATGCAGATTTGGGAAAACCTGACAGAGAAAATTCATGTATAAGAGAAGCAAGTATTGAGTTTTTGTTTTTGTTTCTCAAAGAGTTCTGTTTGTAAATTTGCTGTCATCTCGCTAAACTGAAAAAGCCCAAGCTGCAATTTCTAAATAAGCTGGGCAGCCTCAGTGAGTCAGATAGAGCTCAGCAAGCCATTGACTACCCTCATCAGCCACACAGGGTGGAGGTCAGGCAACTATACGGGGAAGTTGTGAGAGTGAACAGGAACAGTGTGACACGGAGCCTCAGTATTCGAACAGGAATGAGCTCACAGATGGGTGTACATCCTGTGAAATAGTTATCCACCAGTAGCACACTCCTGTCCGAGTAGCAGCTCAAATGAATGAGATCACGATTTATTAACTGCATGTGTCTGAATATAATTATAGATAAGAATAGTTTAAAGTAAACACTACTTACCTAAATGTTTTAATCTTACAGTTTATGCTATGGGCTGAATTGTGTCTCCCTAAAACTGCTATGCCAAAGTCCTCAACTACAATCCTCAGGATGTGACTGTATCTTTAATTAATTAATTGGTAACTTAATTAATTAATTAATTGGTAACTTCCTTTAAGGAGGTATCAAGTTAGAATGAGGACATTGGGGTGGACTCGAATCCAATGTGTCTGCTGTCCTTATAAGAAGAGGAAATTTGTACACAAAGAGCAAAGACCATGTGAAGACATAGGGAGAAGTTAGCCATCTGTAAGCTGAGGAGAAAAGCCTGACTGACCCCTAAATCTAGAAAGGTTGTCCTCCAGAAATGTGAGAAAATAAATTTATGTTGTTTAAACCATGCAGTCTGTAGTACTTTGTTATGGCTGTCCAAACACTCAATTACAGGAAATATTTTCTTGAATTTGTTTACAAATTTGTCATAGATTTCAGAATCTTTAATGAAATTCAGGTAAGGGAGGCTAATTGTTGCTTTTTTGTTTTGTTTTTGTTTTTGTTTTTTTTACGCCTGAAAGACACACCTTGTGGTATTAGAAATGCAGTTTATTTACCTGCTTTAATGAGAATAAACACTGGTATTTTTTGACACTATATGTTTAATTGAATTTTATCCAGTACTAGAAATTCCCTCAATGTCTGAAGAATCAATACTGTATCTAAGTAGGAATTTCTCTGAATTCTAGTCTAAATCATTATCTCACCACAAAAATGTTCAGGGGGATCAAAGTCAAGTTTGTTTATGCAAGGTGGGTACTGTGAGAGAAAGTAAAATGACAGTTAAAATAACATTTGAAAGATCACTGCAATTCTTAGTGTTGCTAGCTGGCTTCTTTCTTTTTCAAGAAAAGAAGCAAAGTAGTTGAGACAATAAGAAGAAATCTCATATTTCTAATCA
This sequence comes from Ailuropoda melanoleuca, assembly GCF_002007445.2. Lineage (NCBI taxonomy): Eukaryota > Metazoa > Chordata > Mammalia > Carnivora > Ursidae > Ailuropoda > Ailuropoda melanoleuca. The sequence continues at coordinate 27,153,929 of NC_048228.1, read as the reverse complement.
TTGTCCTTTAAGATGAGTAACTAAAAAGGAAACAGTCTTCTCATGCAGGGTAAAATGCTTAGGAGAGTTGATGAGCAAAAAAGGCATCTGTTTCCAGTGAAAAGATAAAGAGTAGGCGGGGAAAAGAGAAATGTAAAAAGACAACATTTGGGGGTCAGAATACTGTTGTTCATACACAGCGAATGATGTTTTGAAGCCCACCTAATCCCTTAGCTTTCTTGTTAGAACAAGCAACTGAAGACTAAAGACTGGAAGTAGTCAAGCAATGTTCCAAGAGGTGCTAATATCACATCCATCACCATCCGCAGCCATCTCAATAGTTAACACCCCGTGACAATGAGCATATCTTGTTGTCTCAGTATCAAAAATAAGAAAATAGAGGTAAAGTTTATGTTAATTCCTTACTAAAAAATGTTTAATAAATTTGGCCAGTACACGAAGTTGGGTTAGAAAACACTGGAGTGATTTCTTTCCTTTGCTCTCAATACTTCTTGCTAATTCAGAGATCGAGTGGAACAGTATCCATTATAAATGACACGTTTTATAAACAGGCATTTCAAATGCCATAGACATTTGAATGAACATTTTCTTCCATCCATAATTACTTAATTATTATCAATTATGAGTGTGGCATGAGCATATGGTAGCCACCCATCTGCTCATTTTCTCCTCTCAATTGCCATGAGTTTTGTTGATGGTGACAGTTTAACCAAATCCAACTAATTAATAACAGTCCAACGGATCAAGGCCTCTCTCTTTGCATCACATGCTCGTTCATCAGTTGCTGACTATAATGTGATCAAATTTGAGTAGAATAAAACATTTTGGGGACTTACAAACATTTTGATGAAAATTATTTGAAGATTCTTAAATTTATGTCATTTCTCATTCCTGAAAGTCACATTTCTTCACTTTGAATATGTTAAAGTTTCTAAACATTCTTTCCATCTAGATTTTTCAGGTTTTATTTTATGCAAACAAAAATTACACATTCCTTTGTGTGATACATATTTTCTTGTCTTAAAAACTCGTTAATGTTCCTTATAGTGCAGGATACAGCTAGGAAGAAACATCAGCCTTAAGTACTAGCTCTTTCCCAGGGAGAACTATTGAGATGTTTGTGATGATGTGCTACCTCCTCTTCCGGTCAAGAACGGCTGCTGGACTACCTGGTGTGCATCAGTTATCAGTCAGCGTCAGGTAAGGGGTATGTGAGTGTATTTACAGGACAAATAGATGAAATATTTTTTATATCTTATAAATTTTGTGAAATCCTAATAAAAGTATCATGAAAAGTAAAGTACTGACAATAGCTCCACTTATACACTAATTCCTTATTTAAGAAAAAAACCCTGAAATAGAAAACTAAGCTTGCACTGGACAGATGGATAGCTGAACTAAGCAGCCGCAAGCGGGTGCCCCAAGTTTTTTTTAACCTTTTCTCAAAGTTCTCTCATTCCAAATACCACTTCCAAATTCTCACCACAAGCATGACCTTCAAAAGGTCTGGCTTTGTCATAGATAACATACTTCCCATGGAACTCATTCACACAGCTAAAGCTTTTAGCTAGTTTTATAAAGGTGTAAGACTAGCAAAATAAATGTAAATACAAGAGTGAAGCAGTCTGGTTTATTAAAGGCGGAACCTGGCTAGGATCCATGGACCTCATTTCAAAGTTTTGGGCTACACTTACACTAGTCCAGTACTTCTCAAAGTTTTTGGTCTCCAGATTCTTTCACCATTTTTAAACAGATTTTATTTATTTATTTATTTGTCAGAGAGAGAGAGCGCGCAAGCAGGGGGAGCAGCAGACCAAGGGAGAAGTAGTCTCCCTGATGAGCAGGGAGCCTGATGTGGGGCTGGATCCCAGGACCCTGGGATCATGACCTGAGCCGAAGGACCCTCAGGCATCCTGACTCTTTCACCTTCTTAAAAATTATTGAGTGCACCACAAACATTTGCTTATGTAAATTAAATCATCAATGATTACTCTATATTAAACTAAATAGATATTTTGAAAATATGGAAGTGGCTGTGTTTTAATATGTGTTCCACCACATGTTGACATAAATTATACATTTTTATGAAAAGTAGTTGTATTTTCTAAAATAAAGACAAATGCAGTAAGAAAAGCAGCATTGTTTTACATTTTTGCAAACACATCAACATCTGGCTTAATGAAATTGAATTGGATTCTTATATCTGTTTCTACATTCTAATCTCTTGCAATATATTGTGTTGGTTTGAAATATATGAAGGATACATGAAGGAAACCTGACCTCATACAGTTATGTAGATGGAAAGCATAGGAGATGTTAGCATTTTGATATCCTTTTCAGATAATTGTAAATGTTATTCTTTGATTGTATACAAAAATTGACAACTGGTAATGTCTGAAAGGTTAGTTAAAATGTGTAATCTGAAAAAAATATAAATTAACTTTTTGCATGTACTCTGTTACATTAAAACCTATTACTCTAGTTTACACATTGAGTGGAAGTTTCACTTTTAATCATGAATGATAATAAAATGCTATACATTAATTACTTGTAAAGTATTTGGTTCACAGAGTTTATGTCAAACTTAATGGTGGCAGATGCAAATTTTCTACATTATATTTCATCATTTCCTTTCCTTAGAGAATGTTACTAGAAACTAATATCTATTTGTTGCTCCTGGAATATTGTTGTTTCTAGGCCTTCTCAGTTGACAGAGGAACGAACTATATGTGTATATACAAATCTGTGTGTGTGTGGGTGGGTGTGTAACCATTTATCTACATTAAGGTAACCATGAGCTCATACTGATGTCCCTAATTCTAATCCTAATATTACCATATAGATTATTCTAGCCTCCTAACCCTGCTTATCTGTACACCCATTCTACCAGTGAGAAACCTCCTTTCAACCACTTGACCTTTTACTTAATTGCTCAATTCCAGTATTCATAAATAGTGGCACCATAACTGTTAACCTGGATCCCTTGAGAAATAACTTCTTCATAAACCAGAGTACAGTGCTTTGTATCATTTCCTTTGCCTTTAGCCTCTACCAAATCTATTTATTTCCAAAATTACTTAGATTAGCAACTTTTTACCCCACCCCTTTCAGGGAAGTTAATTCATACATTAATAAAACAGCTGGATTCTCTTGTCAACAAAAAATGCATTCCCTACTGACATCTAACATTCTAAATGATACTTTTAAAACTTCCATGCATTAAGATTTACTCTTTGTGCTCTAAGTTTCTATGAGTTTTGACAAAAGCATAACTTTATATATCCAAAATGATATAATACAGAACATTCATCACCCTAAAGAAACAAAAAAACAACCGTACTTCATCTATTCAATGTTCTTCCCTTTCTCCAAAGCCCCTGGCAAACACTCATCCTTTTTATTATTACTATACTTTTGCCTTTTCCAGAATGTCATGTAATGGGAATCATACAGTATATACAGCCTTTTCAAACGGACTTCTTTCACTTAGCAATATGTGTTTAAGATCCTTCCATGTCTTTTCATGGTTTGATAGTTCATTTCTCTTTGTCCCTGAATAATATTCTTTTCTGTGGATATGCTACAGTTTGCTTGTCCATTGATTTATTGAAGGACATCTCCTTTGCTTCTGATTTTTTAGAAGCTTTATGAATAAAGCTATTATAAATGGTCATGTGCAGGTTTTTCTGTGGATATGTTTTCAACACGGATACTAGGGTCTGAATTCTTGTGTTTTCCCCAAATTCATATGTTAGAATCTTAAAGTTAGTGTGATGGTATTAGAAGAAGAAACTTTTAGGAGGTGATTGGATCGTGAAAGCGAGAATTGGTTTAGCGCTCTCATACAAGCAACCCCATAGAGCTCCTTAGCCTCTTTCACCATGAGAGGACACACTGAGAAGTGGGCAGTCTGTAACACAGAAAAGACCTTCATCAGAACCTGATCGTGCTGGCACCCTCATCTTCCAGGCTCCTGAATTATAAGAAATAAATGTTTGTAGCTTATAATCTGGACAATCTGTAGCATTTTTTATAGCAGCCCGGATGAATTAAGACACTTGGGTAAATACCTAAGAGTGTGATCACTGGATTGTATGGTAAACCTACATTTAGTTTTATAAGAAACTGCCAGTCTATCTTCCATATTCTGGTTAACTACAGGTTTAATGGTTTATTTTATTTTATTTTATTTTATTTTATTTTATTTTATTTTTTTAAAGATTTTTTTTAATGTATTTATTTGACAGAAACAGAGACAGCTAGCGAGAGAGGGAACACAAGCAGGGGGAATGGGAGAGAAAGAAGCAGGCTCCTAGCAGAGGAGCCTGATGTGGGGCTCAAACCCATAACGCCAGGATCACGCCCTAAGCCGAAGGCAGACGCTTAACCGCTGTGCCACCCAGGCGCCCCTATTTTATTTTATTTTTTAAGTTTTATTTAAGTTGCATTCAGGTAACATACAGCGTTATATTAATTTCAGGTGTACAATATAGTGATTCAACACTTCCGTACACCTGTGCTTATCACAAGTGCACTCCTTAACCCCCAACCACTGCCCACCTACCTTCTGGTAACCATCAGTCTGTTCTCTATAGTCGAGTCAGTTTCTCAGTTTGTCTCTCTCTCTCTTTTTAACCTTTGCTCACTGTTTTGTTTCTTAAATTCCACGTGTGAGTGAAAAATATGGTTTTTGTCTTACTCTGACTTATTTTGCTTAGCATAATACTCTAGCTCCATCCATGTCACTGCAAATGGCAAGATTTCATTCTTTTTCATGGCTGAGTAAAATTCCTTTATATACATATATGTGTGTGTATATAAATAAATATATATATATATACACCACCTCTTCCTTTTTATTATTATTATGTTCACTCAGCCAACATATAGTACATCATTCGTTTTTGATGTAGTGTTCAACAATTCATTCTGTATCCATTCATCAGTTGATGGACATTTGGGCTCTTTCCATAATCTGGCTCTTGTTGATAATGCTGTTATAAACATTGGGTGTATGTGCCCCTTGGAATCACTATTTTTGTATGCTTTAGATAAATACCTAGTGGTGCAATTGCTGGGTCATAGAGTAGTTCTATTTTCAACTTTTTGAAAAACCTCCACATTGTTTTCCAGAGTGGCTGCACCAGTTTTCATTCCCACCAACAGGACTTTTTCCACATCCTTGCCAACATCTGCTGTTTTCTGTGTGGTTAATTTTAGCCACTGTGACAGGTGTGAGGGGGTATCTCATCACGGTTTTGGTTTGTATTTCCCTGCTGATGAGTGATGTTGAACATCTTTTCATGTGTCTGTTGGCCATTTGTACATCTTCTTTGAAGAAATGTCTGTTAATGTCTTTTGCCCATTTCTTAACTGGATTTTTTATTTTTTGGGTGTTGAGTTTGATAAGTTCTTTATATATTTTGGATACTAGCCTTTTATCTGATATATCATTTGCAAATATCTTCTCCCATTCCATAGGTTGCCTTTTAGTTTTGTTTCTTTCACGGTGCAGGAGATTTTTATCTTGCTGAAATCTCAATGTTCATTTTTGCTTTTGTTTCCCTTGTCTTTGGAGACATGTCTAACAAGAGTTGCTGCTGCCGAGGTCACAGAGGTTGCTGCCTGTGTTCTCCTCTTGGATTTTGATGGATTCCTGTCTGACATTTAGGGCTTTCATTCATTTTGAATTTAGTTTTATGTATGGCATAAGAAAGTAAGTGGTCCAGTTTCATTCTTATTCATGTTGCTGTCCAGTTTTCCCAGCACCATTTGTTGAAGAGACTGTCTTTTTTCCGTTGGACATTCTTTCCTCCTTTGTCGAAGATTAATTAACCATAGAGTTGAGGGTCCATTTCTGGGGTCTCTATTTTGTTCTATTGGTCTATGTGTCTGTTTTTGTGCCAGTACCATGCTGTGTTGGTGATCACAGCTTTGTAATAGAGCTTGAAGTCCGGAATTGTGGTGCCTCTGGCTTTGCTTTTTCATTTTCAGGATGGCATTGGCTATTTAGGGTCTTTTGTGGTTCCATAGAAATTTTATCATTGTTTGTTGTAGTTCTGTGAAAAATGCTGGTGTTATTTTGAGGAGATTGCACTGAATGTGTAGATTGCTTTGGGCAGCACACACATTTTAGCAATATTTGTTCTTCTAATCCATTAGCATGGAATGTTTTTCCATTTCTTTGTGTCTTCCTCAATTTCCTTCAGAAGTGTTCTATAGTTTTCAGAGTAGAGGTGTTTTGCCTCTCTAGCTAGGTTTATTCCTAGGTATCTTATGGTTTTTGTACAGTTGTAAATGGGATTGGTTCTTGATTTCTCTTTCTGCTTCTTAATTATTGGTGTATAGATATACAATACACTTCTGTGCATTGATTTTATATCCTGCAATTTTGCTGAATTCCTGTATCAGTTCAAGCAATTTTTTTTTTTTTNTTTTTTTTTTTGGTAGAGTCTTTTAGGTTTTCTATATACAGTATCATGTCGTCTGCAAAGAGTGAAAGGCTGAGTTCTTTGCTTATTTGGATGCCTTTTTTAAAAAAAGATTTTATTTATTTATTTGAGAGAGAGAGCATGCACACAAGCAGGGATAGAGGCAGGCAGAGGAAGACAGAGAAGCAGGCTCCCGGCCAAGCAAGGAGCTGGATATGGGGCTCGATCCCAGGATCCCAGATGCTTAACTGATGGAGCCACCCATGTGCCC
>NC_048228.1:27135596-27147127 GCF_002007445.2 Ailuropoda melanoleuca | reverse complement strand
ATAGTATTTATTATGTTTCATGATATGTAGTAATATTATTTATTCATGTATCTGTCATCATTTGTCCATCGCCTAGGAAGCTATGAAGGAGCTACTGACTGTCAAACTGGGGCTGTAAGTGTGACTCAGTCTCTCTCTCTGCACTGTCTTTATACTCTCCCCGCTTCAGCATTGCTCCAACTTCTTTGATGAAATAGTTTAGTAATTTGGATCTTTAACTTTATTTTAATATCCCCTGATGTATATAGCTCTCTGTTTTCAGAAAACTAATCATCAATTTCAACACATCTTATTTATCTTTGAATATTTAGATCTAGTTTGATATATATTACACAAATCATTTGTCATCAATATTTTTTCTTACTCTTCCCTTATCAAGTCTCATGGATTATATTCCACTTTCAGAGTAGTCTGTAGATACTATTCTATTCTTTTCCAGCCTCTAGCATTATAAATGGAGAAAACCAATCTAAATTTGATTTGGGGGGTCAATGTATGATTTTTTTTTATTCTTAGGGTTCAGAGTTTTTAAAGTTCAGAAATAACATGACTAGTTGTGAGTTTTTGTCATGAATCCAGCCTGAGTCATTCCAGTTTTCAAACCTATGTTTCTCTTCATCTTGAGGACACTTTCTTACATTCTTGGCTTAATTTCCATCCTTGTGCATCTGTGCCTTTTTGAAACTACTAGTATTTGTACTTTAGGTGCCATTAATATATTCTCCAATCTCCTCATCTTTTTTTCAGTTATGTCTATCTTTTACAGTTTTGCTCTGTGATTTAGATATTTTTTTTGATTTTCCAAACCCTTAACTTAAGTTACAACTGTTTCCATCTCATTCAGTTCATCCACTGACTTGTTTAACTGGTAAATCATTGTTTTTTGTTTTGTGTTGGTTTAGATTCAAAAAGACTTTTTCAAGCCACAGTAAAATTTTCTCAGTTCCTGCTGTTATCATCATCATCATCATCCTCATTTTTAAGTTCAAGTTTCTGCCTCTTCCATTAGCTCTACTTTGCTGAATGTTCTCTCTCATCTTTCTCTCCCTGGGCAGCTAAGGTACTAGGCAAAAGCCTGTTTCCTTCTACCTTTCCATTGTAAGAAGCAGGAGCAACAGACTAACTCCTTCCAAGTCTTAACTGCCTTCTTAGGGTCAGAAAAACTAGGCATGGTTGAACCGCCTGATATTATTCTATCCCTAAGGGCACCTGCAGATCTCTAGGAATAAATTCATGTCCAGACAATGAACTGTGGCTTTGCAATATAGTGTCTCACCCAAAGTGGTCTCCAAACACACCCTTCTCCCACAAGTGAATAATGCACCTGTTCTCAGTAGAGACTCCAAGAGACCCCAGAACTCCTGATCATTCACTCTCACAGCCTCAGAAGCCATTTGGTTCAAGAGAGAAACAGAGAGTGGAGGGAGCCAGGGAGGGAAGAAGGCCTGCTTGCTTAGTCAGTTTTGTTCTCAGAATCCCTTTACATCTACCTCTATAGTGCCATCATCTGAACGTAAATATGAATTCAAGAATATGCTTATAATCTTCCTGAGGACAGAGAATAAGCTTTATTATACTTTTTTTTTTAAATCTCTTCAGTAGGAGATACCCAGCATACAATGTTAAGAACTAATTAAATATTGATTGTGGAGGCCAGCATTTCAGAACAGTACATATGAAGGTCATTCTGTGTTTAATCATTTAAAAAACAATGTTTATTAAGCTTCTGCTACCTGAAACAGATTTTTCCTCATTTAATGTATATCCCTTTAACTTTTGCTTTTTTTAATAAGAAGTTAACAATTTCGAAGAAACCTGTACAAAGAACTATTTACACAGATTTTGTATTCTGACTTTTTGCTTCAAAGTACAATAGAAAAACACATGAAAAAATTATATTTTAAATGTATTTTTGTATGTTTAAATTCATATAATAATGTGAATAAAAAGAAATAGCCCTTAATATATTCCTAGAAAAATGAACTGAATATATAAAAATCTTTTACTAATTTGAATTATTTTTTTAAAATCTGACATTTCTTTAAAGATTTTTTTTTGATCCATGGCATTGAAACTAAATAGTATTTTGAGCAAAGTCATACTTCCACTAACTTACTAGGATAGCTCTACCAAAAGGAGTCATTTATCAAATAGTGAAGAAAATAAATAACAATAAATGCTCTTAAAGCTAGAGTCTATGATCTCAGAATGCACGTTATTGTTGGCATTAGTTATAGCCAACTTTATCTCCCCACTTTGTACAGTATTTTTTTAAAAACTGTTGCGTGATGGCTCCTATTATAGTTAGTATCCACCAAAGGGTATGAACATAGCTTGCTTATGGTGGAGAGGTATTTTCTCATTAGTTTTCAGAAGCACACCACAGAAGAGTTATATAGCACAAACTATATCATAAAAAGCAAGACAGCAAGAAGAGAGAAACGTGTGATAACACTGTGTGAATGTCCTCTATTTCTATAAGGATTCAGGGTTTTCAGCATAATTTTTTTGTAGAAACAAAACATGATGAAACATAAGTATAGCTCTGCAGATTATATTTAACTGGATAGGATCTGGTTTTGGATATCATATGTAGTTACAACTGCTCTTGGGGGATTTGGAGTAAAATGGAGATTTTGCTCTTTGTGTATATGAATTTCTAAGGTTGAAGAAGTAAGAGAGAACCCTAATTCAGAATTTGAATGTGATTTTATTCTTAACTACTCAAAACCATTTATTTTCTCACTGTATTTTGCATCACCATAAGGATACCATAGAGAGTTTCTCTGAAGCCTCAGAGAGAATTAATAAGAGAAAGTGAATTGAAGTCTTGTTTTATCTCTTCAAAGATTAGCTTTTATCTTTAAATATTTTATTTGAAAAAATTCTACCATTCTAAAGTTTAAAAACACTACTTGAGAGGGCCTGGTAATCTCAATTGAGAAAGGTCATGATGACCAATTCCAGTAAAAGACTATTCAAATTGGGTTGAGTAAGTAAAAAACCTGGTGGTCAGAAGCACACATTAATTGCTCTGAATATTCTAGAAAGCTAAATTTTTAATTTAGATTTTGGAGAGTTGGATGAGCTCAAATCGGATCAAATTTATTCTCCTTGGGAAGTGATTATAAAATAATGCCAATTAACTTTCTTCCAGGAGGATATTTAATAGCATCATTTAGAAGTGCTTCATGGGATTATTACAGAATTGGGCCATTCTTTTTTCCATGAAAGATTATTTAAATTATTTCTTTTTAAAGCATGTAGATAAATAAGCAATTGCCAAGAATACAACATCTGCTGGAGTAGCACAGATATAAGACAGAACTCTCAGACATAGAAAGGCAGAGAACTTCAGCAGAACAAAAATGATTTCATAAACTGCATGGCAGTTGACCATCTTGAATTGGATGGTTTCCTACTCTAAAGCAAAACTTCGGTAGATATCAATAGGCAGAACAAGCAAACTGACAAAAAACAGTATTCAAGGACTTTATTTTAAGCAAGAACATAAGCAAATGTTAAGACATTGTCTTCACTGTCTAACACAGTAGCCATTAGTCACTTGTGATGAGTGAGCCCTTGAAACATGGTCAGTCCAAATTAAGATGTGCATTGGGTATAATATACACATTAGACTCAAGCACTTATTATGAAAATAGTTAAAATATCTCAATAATTTTATATTAATTACATTTAGGAATGAAATGGACATATTGGTAGGGGGTTATTATCTGTTTCTTTCTGACACTAGAAAAAGGCTATCTATAAGAACCCACTGATAATTTTATATGCACATAGAAGAGACTGTATATAGCTCAAACACTATAATTTGGCTTAGTAATTCTCAACAAATACTATTTTTAATCCTTTCCATAAAAGGAGTCTATCAGATATCAAACTGAAAGAAAGTTATCTGATTATCACAGTAAAAAATTTTCAGGCCTAGAATGAACTAAATAATGTAAGCAATTTACTCCCAGATTTTGGTTAAATGAGACCCTTTTCTATTTATATGGGATCAATGTTTTATTTCACCAGAATGATATACAACATTTTTGTGTCGCTAGTTATTAAGTTAAATCTAACAAGTATTATTGAAAATGATTATGCATAATGCCCAGAATTTGTCCTCATGGGAAGTAAAATTAAATGCTATGTCAACAAATGTACAGTTAATTATTTTTACAACATATATTTTTGAAGCATCTACTCTATGTCTAGCACTGTTAGGAAATATAATATTAAAAGACCAAATGTACTATTTGTTAACAGAAGTCACAATAGGAATCAGAGAATTAGAAGTTGTGCATTTGGGTTGCTTATAATACACTTTGTGACATTCATGAATGTGTCAGGTAGTATTACACTTACTATCATCATAACAACCTTATAAATTAACTGCTTTTATTATCATCATTTTATAAAAGAAAAAATTCGGGCTAAAAGAGGCTAAGGTGACATAACTTGCAGTTATTTAAGTGGATCAAGAAGGATCCAAATTCAGGAGTCTGGCTCCAGTAACCATACTTTTAACTATCTGGATATTGGAAGAAAGAAATTTATGTTGGAAGGGATAGCATAAGTGAACAGGACAACAAAAAGCATGTATGTAGTTAGGGAATATTAGCTGGTCCTGCTGTGGGTACCTTGTTTGTATTGACTCAGAATCTTTGGTTGCAAAAAAACCAATTTTTTTCTAACTTCGGCAAGATTTTTGGTTTGTCACACATTAATATAAATGCTTGAAGTGAGATTCAGAGATAAGTAAAATGAGTCCTGTTCTAGATATTCAGATTTGGCTGCCATAATAAATACATTCCATCAAATTTTTCCCTCTGTTTCATCCCAATAACTTTGAATCAATATTAATTAAGATTCAAAGTATTGGACTCTGACCATAAACCATTAATGAGATAAACTATAAGGACAGAAAGAACTGCAAAGGAAGTGGTATCTTGGTGTGAACTCTTAACTTCTCTGCTCACTGAAGGAGCCTAGAAACAATGACATCCTACTATCAATATGCACAACTAGAGGTTAACTCTGGTTTCTAAATACTGTTTTCCACTAAACGAAGCCACGAGTTATTAGAGAATTAGCAGCTTTCAGAACTAGGGCAAGGAAAGTACAAGATAAAACCGTTCAGTCTTATTGTGAAAACAAGGAGGAGCTAAAAAATTGATAGAATCATAGCAAAAGGACAGAGAACCAGCTCGAAGGGGCATCCAATGATCAAATTGGGCCAAATCAGCATAAAAAAATATAATGCATACACTGCATTGAATACAATGAAATCATAAGTTCATTTTAATGCTAAAACAAGTGGTGTGGGACAGAAGACTTTTCTCTACAGAAAAATGCCAATGAACACATATATAAGGAATGACATGGTTAGAGAAATCATCATTTTGTAGTCACAATATAATATTTAATTCATGCAGCCATTATCAATTGATGCTCAAATGCACACAAAAAGAAAAATATAAGACTATTTAATTCTTCCATTCACATAGAGGTAGTCTTCTAAAAACACATTATTTAAAAAGCAGTATTCCTTTTAAAAAACAATATTTCTTATATTCAGACAGTTTTCAATTTGCTTCATCATAAAATGAGTTCCTTGGGAGCATGACTTGAGGTAGGCGTTATCTAATGACTACCCAGTAGTTTTTGGAGAGATGTGATAAAGCATGACAATAGTTATATTCAACCAAAAAAAAAAAACACACAGAATGATTATTTCTAAATTGCCTAATTAAATATGACAATAATGTTCTCTTCTACTGCACTGATTTCTTTCAAAAGAAACACGCTTCAGACAGAGCTATAATTTATAAAAGAGAAAGACATATTTAACCATTTTATAGAACGAATGGTTATGTTCACAGGTAATGTCATTAGGCAATTAGCTTTGTGTCCCTTTTGTACCATATAAAATCATTTGATTTTTCAATATGTGAGCCAGGAGCCACGCTCACATAGCATTAAATTATTAAAGATGAAAAGCTATAGTTTATTCTTTAAATAATTATTATCAAAATGAATGAATCTTGAGAGCCATTAATTTTGATAGTTCAGAACTAAACATTTTTAGGGTGCCTGATGATGCAATCAGTTAAGCATCTGACTCTTGATTTCAGCTCAGGTCAAGATCTCAGGGTCATGAGATCGAGTCGAGTATCAGCCTCTGCACTCAGCATGGAGTCTCCTTGTCCCTCTCCTTCCCTGCCTTTGTGCATGCATGCTCTCTCTCTTAAATAAAAAAATAATTAATTAATTAATTAAAATCTTTTTAAAAAGAACTAAACATTTTTATGCAAGTATTTTTTATCATATTTATACTCAATTTTTTTAAAAATTTTTTTGAGGTTGCGATGACTGAGGAGGGCTGATGACAGGCTACTGTAAATCTGGATGAGAAACACTGGTCACTGAGCTCAAAAGATGGCTGTGGAAGGAAAGTGTTGGGGGCAGTGTGTAGGGAACAAATTTAAAAACTATTGAGAAAACAGGGTACCTGAGTGGCTCAATTGGTTAAGTGTCTGACTTGGGCTTATGTCATGATCTATAGCCCCATATGGAGCCCCATACAGAGCACATCAGGTTCCCTGCTCAGTGGGGAGTTTGCTTGGCCTTCTGCCCTCCCCCCACTCATTCTCTCCCTCTCTCTCTCTCTCAAATAAATAAAATCTTAAGAAAAAATTGAGAAAACAGATAACAGTAGCATTTTTTCCCACAATAATTTAGAAGTGCAAGTCTTTGATATAATTTTCTGTTATATTTTGATAATCATTTTTTAAAAATATTTTATTTATTTATTTATTTGAGAGAGAGAGAGAGAATGTCAGCGGGGGGAAGGGGGAGGGAGGAACAGAGGGAGAAGGACAAGCAGATTCTGTGTTGAGTGCAAAGCCAGTAAATCAGAGAGCCTGAGGGTTGTCATGGGAACTCTATCACATGACCTTAATGTATTAATCATAATTATTTTGTATTTCCTTTCTGATAACTCCAACATGTGTACCATATCTGAGTCTAGTTCAGATGACTGTGTTGTCTTTTCCCACTATGTGTTCTTGCCTTTTTGCATACCTTATGATATTTTGTTGAGAGCTGTACATGTTATCTTGGGAAATAGGAAATAAAGTAAATTGTCCTTCAGTGCAAGGATTTATATTCATCTGTCTTGGAATTGGACTCTGTTTAACATTTGTTGTAGTTAATAGGTGTCAGAGGCTTCAAATTATCCTAATGACCCTGATTTTGTCTTCTGTCCTGTCCTAGAGGCTTCCCTATTATTTCCCAGAGAGAGTCTGAGCTGTTTCAGTTGTAATCATTATTATTATAGGAGAGCCCTTTTGCTGTGGTGTGAGGTATGAGAAGGGGAAACTTTCTATAATCTTTTGATTAAACCTTAATCTTTTAGTGTGAATTTGACTTGGACTGTGTCCCTCATAAGTATTCCTGACCCTCCTCCATTTCATAGCTTTCTTTTTTTGACGTTTCCATTCCCAATCTGTGGCATTCCTAATTTATATCCTTAAAGCCCTGTCCCCTGTTAATTATAGTTTCTTCCCCATTGGTGAGACAAGAAAGAAGAGGGACTGCAGTGGATAGGAATTCCTTTCACCCAGCTGAGATAGGGCTTCAGAATTTTGCTCAGGCAAAGTTTTTTTCCCCTGGAAAGTAGGCTTTGGGAGTGTCTCACGATGGCTACTCTTCCCGTCACCCTGCCAAAGCCACAAGGGGAACTTTCCTGGATCATTATAGTGAGCACCTGGTTGGATTCTTGGAGAGGAAGCCTATGAAAGCATGAGTTCCTGTAAGACTACAGTCCTATTCTCATGCTAGTCTAGTCTAATCTCAGTCTCAAAATTACCATGTTTCTTCAACCTAATGGCTCTATACCCTTCTGCTCCAGGTAAGCAAATCTTGGTTGCCATGCTTTCTGGATACAACTCTTTTTCCAGATTTTGGGATGGCATTTGCCCTGTGAACTTGATTCTCTGATGGATCCAAATGAAAGCACCAATTTTCAGTTCATCCAACTTACTTTCATTGCCAAGATGAGAGTGAAGACTTCTAAGATCTTTACATGTCAGGGCTGAAACTGGAAGACCTCTAATGAAGTTTTAGAACATATATTTCATATATTTTTGCTATGCTTTTGTGTGCCATCAAAGTAATGATTCTTGCTATGTATTTTATACACACATATATGTATTTCACAGTTTATTCAATGAAAAATTGTATGTTAAAATGACTAAGTGAAATTAGAATACACTACATTTCATAAAGATCATTAAAAATCAAATTGGGTCTTCTAGAAAGTTGAAACAAAAATAGAAAAGGAACAGTGTGTTTTAACACTTTATTGTATTTGCCAGTCAAGGAAGGGAATGAGACATGGTTGCTTAGTGAGGAGTATAGTTTTCAGTTGTAGGTAGTCCAGAGGGAGCAAATGGAGTTCTATTATTTGGATAGCATTATGACAGGACTGTGCCAGGTGGAAGAATATAAGATGTAATTGCACAAAGAGCAAGAGGGTTAAAAGCAAAGCAGGACTGACCATATAAACAAAGATTATAATGGTCAAGAAAAAAATTGCATCAAATATTGGTTGATGAAACCCATCTGCTGAAGAACCAGTATTTTAAAAATGGCCTATTGGCTGAGCCTTCTTATCTGTGGTTCAGTGTGCTTCACCATCCTTACGTGTGTTCAGCAAACAAACATANGTGTGTTCAGCAAACAGACATAACCATTCAATATAAGAAATAACAATTTATGATGTAAAGCATTTTTAAGCTTTGAAATAACTTCAGTTGTTTTATTTTTATATTTGAAACTTATTACTACTAATCTACTCATTACCAATTCATAATAAGCTTGGACACTAATACTGTATGTTCAAAATTGCTATTCAGATAACAGTTCTCTTTATGATAAACTGGTTTTTTGAAACTAAATTAATCTTTTCTAGTTTTTCAGAGAAAGAATGCTATCTCACAACTGATACCCAGAAAATGTTTTTTTTTTTTTAAGTGAGTCATTTGTTTTGAATCAGGTAGGCTGGCAGGATTTTTCATTTCTTAGGTTCTAAGTTACTTAAAGGTAATTTAAAAAATGTTCAAAAGATGTTTAATATGAAAATGAAAAAATTCATTTATCAATAGTCTTTCAGTGAGTAGCCTATAATTCCACTATACTTTCTTTCACCTGAGATTTTGTGACTATCACTTTGTTCTTTTTCATATGTTAAGCAAAATTGTGTGCTAGCTATATTAGGAAAAAGTTATATCTTGAGATTATATATGCTGGTTCTTTTTTCAACTATAAATACTGCTGCATGCCACAATATGTTGACTGTGATTACAGAGGCTGCTTTATGTCATGTAGTTACTTTATTTGCCCCAAAAACTAAGTTAAATTGTCACTGAGCATTAAGTAGTGTTGTGTCAGGGACTTTGAGAGACTTTAGTTAATTTTTTCTCTACTACATGGAAATGCTTACAAGTTTTCTCTGTATTTTTTGACTATCTATATTCCTAATAGGCCTATGTGTTAATGTGTTAATAATGTGTTAAATTATAAAAATGTGTTAATAATATGTTTTCTAGGAAAATTTGAGAAATGATTATTGCATACACAATTAAAAGGAGAACTATTATTAGTGAAATGCTTTGATTGTAAATAATATCTGTTCAAGGACTTAAGATACACCTAAAGAGACAAAAATTTGAAATTATATATGAAAACACTCAAAGGCAAAATAATGCCAATATATAAAATATATAAATATATAAAACCCAAGTGCATAATTATATATTTTTAATACAGTGATAAATTTCCTTGCATTAACTTCAATTTAATGGTTCCAGATATGTAAGAGATTTAAAAATCCATGAATTAAAATGTTATTGAATACTTAAGAGAGATGCAAAAATAAAAATATTAGTTATCAATAGTTGTGAAGATTCAACAGAAACATTTGCCTAAATAACCAATTTTAAGTTGGCTTCTCTGTTCTTATTTTCTCTAGAGTTATTTTCTCTGGGGTTAATATTTGGACTTTCAGTTCAAGGTACAGGGTGATATAGAAATGATTGCACCCCTTGGTACGCGTGTGGATATTGTCTTACTTTTAAACTGGGAAATTTACTCCAGCTCTGTTTGGAAGACTAACACAGGCAACTCATTCCCATTGGTCTTCCCCAGCCTCTTTCTACTCCAATGCAACTTTACTTTATTACCTCAATGTTCTCTAAATTAGCATTTTCTCTCCACTTGCATTATTCTCTCTCTTCTCTGTTTGCTCACCCCACTCACAATGCACACCTTTATTTACCTTTTAAAATAATTTGTTATAATAAAACAATTAAAGTACTGTTTTATATATACTACTATAAAAGGGAGAATGTAATTATTCTTTAGTACTGAATATGGACTAATAGCATAACACAAAGGACTACTATTGCTCATTAGAGATAGCTGATGAAAGCACAAAAAGCTCAGGGCAGTGAAAAGATTCTGAATTGTAAATTAGGTAACGTGTCTTTGGCTTTCTGATATAATATTGGTCTATTGATAATAGTGAATAAGCAAAATAATAATTTAGTATAATAATTATAATAAATCATAATTTAAAGAACTTAAAATTTAATGAAGCTCTACGCAATGCTTTATTAAGTAATGCTATATCAGGAACTTTATCATTACTTCCAGTTAATATGAAGTTATTGGCTTAACTCTCTTTTTATAGACATTAAAAACAACTTAAATAACTACCATGTTCTGGCAGTGGCAATTCAAATTTCAGACTTTTTGATTGTCAAAATGAAAAAAAGTTTTTATTGTCCCCATAAGAGTCAATATTTTCAAAAGGTAATGATGAAGAAATTAGTTGTGTTCAACCGTATCAATCCAGTGTGA
This sequence comes from Ailuropoda melanoleuca, assembly GCF_002007445.2. Taxonomy (NCBI): domain Eukaryota; kingdom Metazoa; phylum Chordata; class Mammalia; order Carnivora; family Ursidae; genus Ailuropoda; species Ailuropoda melanoleuca. The sequence continues at coordinate 27,136,195 of NC_048228.1, read as the reverse complement.
ATCTCACAATGCATTCGTTCATTACAGCATTGTTTCATTGAGCTGGTATTCATTAAATGTCTCCTGTGTGGTGTGGTGGAGATACAGTGGTAAACAAGGTATGGCAGTGTCTACTCTTTTGAAACAAAGAAAACAACTGGTAGATAGTCACAACTGGGAGGGTGATCCCAGAGTGCATGTAAGGTTGAGTAGGAGAATAGTCCTTGACTTCCACAGAGCAGGTAAAACAAATCCCATGGTATCACAACTCTTGTCCAGGATTCTAGGCAAATTTCTATCTAAACTTAAAAAAAAACAAGATATTTTAAACTTTAGATTATTTAAATACTACAACACAGTGTCAGAAACACACACAAAATGTGAATTGACGTTATCATATATACTTAACATAACATTATAACGCATAAAGGCACAAATTATTTCTAAAAAACATTTCAAAGGTTCATAAACCATTTTCAACTGTTTTCATAATCATTTTGTTCCTATTACAAAGGCTTTTTTTTCTACAAGGGAAGTTTTTTTTTTTTTAAAGATTTTATTTATTTGACAGAGACAGAGACAGAGACAGCCAGCAAGAGAGGGAACACAAGCAGGGGGAG
>NC_048228.1:27040744-27135518 GCF_002007445.2 Ailuropoda melanoleuca | reverse complement strand
GCCCTGAGCCGAAGGCAGACGCTTAACCGCTGTGCCACCCAGGCGCCCCTCTACAAGGGAAGTTTTACTTTATATTCTTTATATTTCATTCCAAGAATTTTCCTTTGATTTAATATGATGAAATTCATAAATTATACTTCATAATATTTTATATTTGATAGTTTGGGAAGGGGTTGTGTGGAAGAAGATAGGAATATATATAGATTTAGTTACAAATTTGTTTTTAAAGCTACCATTGTTCTAAAAATTGGTTCATGATATATAAATGTTCCTTGACATTTGTGGATAAAAATGGCTTTGTGATAATGGAAGTCACTGATAGCTGCTTATCCAATGCCTGCATTCTTTCCTGAGAGAAGCTCAATTTTTATTGCAGCACTATGATCAGCCAAAAGTCACTACTTCAGCCTCCCATAAGCTAGGATAAGTTGTCAGCTCGGGTCAATGAAACTTCAGTGGGAATCTTTTAGTGTTTTCTTTTCTTTTTTTTTCCTCACTGTGATATATATTTTATTTTATTTTTTTCTTAATATTTTTTTATTATGTTAGTCACCATACAGTACATCCCTGGTTTCTCATATAAAGTTCGATGATTCATTAGTTGCGTATAACACCCAGCGCACCATGCAATACGTTCCCTCCCTACCACCCATCACAAGTCTATCCCATTCACCCACCCCCCTCCACTCTAAAGCCCTCATTTTGTTTCTCAGAGTCCATAGTCTCTCATGCTTCACTCCCCCTCTGATCNCATTCCCCCTTCTGATTACCCCCCTTTTCTTTATCCCTTTCTTCCCCTACCGATCCTCCTAGTTCTTATGTTCCATAGATGAGAGAAATCATATGATAATTGTCTTTCTCTGCTTGACTTATTTCACTTAGCATTTTCTCCTCCAGTGCCATCCATGTTGCAGCAACTGTTGAAAAATCATTCTTTTTGATACATGAATAATATTCCATTGTATATGTGGACCACAGCTTCTTAATCCAGTCATCTGTTGAAGGGCATCTCGGCTCCTTCCATGATTTGGCTATTGTGGACAATGCAGCTATGAACATTGGGGTGCATATGGCCCTTCTCTTCACTACGTCTGAATCTTTGGGGTAAATACCCAGTAGTGCAACTGCTGGATCATAGAGTAGCTCAATTTTTAACTTTTTAAGGGACCTCCACACTGTTTTCCAGAGTGGCTATAAAAACTTGCATTCCCACCAACAATGTAGGAGGGATCCCCTTTCTCCACATCCTCTCCAACAATTGTTGTTTCTTGCCTTGTCTATCTTTGCCATTCTAACTGGCGTAAGGTGGTATCTCAGTGTGGTTTTGATTTGAATTTCCCTGATGGCTAATGATTTTGAACATTTTTTCATGTGTCTGTTAGCCATTTGTATGTCTTCATTGGAAAAGTGTCTGTTCATATCTTCTGCCCATTTTATGATTTGTTTATTTGTTTCTCGTGTATTGAGTTTGAGAAGTTCTTTGTAGATCTTGGATACCAGTCTTTTATCTGTAGCATCGTTTGCAAATATCTTCTCCCATTCCGTGGGCTGCCTCTTAGTTTTCTGACTGTTTCCTTGGCTGTGCAGAAGCTCTTTATCCTGATAAAGTCCCATAAGTTCATTTTATCTTTTGTTTCTCTTGCCTTTGGAGATGTGTCATGAAAAAGTTTGCTGTGGCTGATGTCAAAGAGTTTGCTGCCTACGCTGTCCTCTAGAATTTTGATGGATTCCTGTCTCACATTGAGGTCTTTCATCCATTTGGAGTTTATTTTTGTGTATGGTGTGAGAGAGTGGTCAAGTTTCATTCTTTTGCATGTAGCTGTCCAATTTTCCCAGCACCATTTATTGAAGAGACTGTCTTTTTTCCACCGGATGTTTTTTCCTGCTTTATCAAAGATTAGTTGCCCAAAGAGCCGAGGGTCCATTTCTGGGTTCTCTATTCTGTTCCATTGGTCGATGTGTCTGTTTTTGTGCCAGTACCATGCTGTCTTTGTGATCACAGCTTTGTAGTACAGCTTGAAATCGGGCATTGTGATGCCCCCAGCTTTGTTTTTCCTTTTCAACAATTCCTTGGTGGTTTGGGACCTTTTCTTGTCCCACACAAATTTAAGGGCTGTTTGTTCCAGTTCTTTGAAAAATGTCCTCAGTATTTTGATTGGGATAGCATTGAAAGTGTAGATTGCTCTGGGTAGCATGGACATTTTAACTATGTTAATTCTTCCAATCCATGAGCATGGAATATTTTTCCATCTTTTTGTGTCTTCTTCAATGTCTTTCAAGAGTGATTTGTAGTTTCTACAATATAGATCCTTTACGTCTCAGGTTAAGTTAATTCCAAAGTAACGTATGGTTTTTGGTGCTATTGTAAATGGGATGGATTCCCTAATTTCTCTTTCTTTAGTCTAACTGTTCATGTATAGAAATGCAACTGATTTCTGAGCATTGATTTTGTATTCCACCACATCACTGATTTGCTCTATAACTTCTAATAGTTTCAGAGTGGATTCTTTTCGGTTTTCCATATAGAGTATCATGTCATCTCGAAGAGAGACATTTTGAATTCTTCCTTGCCAATTTGGATCCCTTTTATTCCTTTTTGTTGTCTGATTGCTGTTGCAAGGACTTCTAGTACTATGTGGAATAATAATGGCAAGAGTGGTCATCTTTGTTGTGTTTCTGATCTTAAGGGAAAGGCTTCCAGCTTTTCCCCATTGAGAATGATATTTGCTGTAGGTTTTTCATAGATGGTTTTTATGAGAGTGTGGAATGTACCCTCTATCCCTACAATCTGAAGGGTTTTAATCAGGAAAGGATGCTGTATTTTGTCAAATGCTTTTTCTGCATCTATTGAGAGAATCATGATTTTTGGCTTTTTTTTTTTTTTTTTGCTGATAATATCTATGACACTGATAGATTTGCAAATGCTGAACCACCCTTGCATCCCAGGGATGAATCCCACTTGGTCATGATGGATAATCCTTTTAATGTACTGTTGGATTCTATTAGCCAGGATCTTGTTGAGGATTTTGGTGTCCATATTCATTCGTGAAATCGGTCTGTAATTCTCCTTTTTGATGGGGTCTTTGCCTGGTTTGGGGATCAAGGTAATATTGTCCTCATAGAATGAGTTTGGTAGCTTTCCTTCTGTTTCTATTTTTTGAAGTAGCTTGAGGAGAATAGGTATTATTTTTTCTTTGAATGTTTGGTAGAATTCCCTGGGAAAACCATCCGGTCCTGGAGTTTTGTTTTTTGGAAGGTTTTTTTAATCACTGTTTCAAAATCTTCATAATTGATTGGTTTGTTTGAAAAATCAATCTCTTCATGTTTCAGTCTTGGTAGTTTATAGGTTTCCAAGAGTCCTCCATCTCTTCCAGATTGCTTAATTTATCGGCATAAAGCTCTTGATAAAAGTTTCTAATAATCCTTCTAATTTCATTGGTGTTGGTTGCGACCTCTCCCTTTTCATTCATTATTTTATTAATTTGGGTCCTTTCTCTATTCTTTTGGATAAGTCTTCCCAGTGGTTTGTCAATTTTATTTACTCTTTCAAAGAACCAGCGTCTAGTTCTGTTGCTCTGCTCTACTGTGCTCCTGGTTTCTAATTCATTGATTTTTACTCTAATCTTGATCAACTGCTTTCTCATGTGTGGATTAGGCCTGTTCCTCTGTTGCTGTTCCAGCTTCTTGAGGTGAGAATATAAAAACTGCATTTTCGATTTTTCCGTTCTTTTGAGTGAGGTTTGGATGGCTATGTATTTCCCCCTTAGGACTGCCTTTGCAGTATCCCATAGATTTGGACTGTTGTGTTTTCATTCTCATTGGTCTCCATAAATTGTTTAAATTGATTTTTGATTTCCTGGTTTATCTAATCGTTCTTGAGCAGGATGATTCTTAGTCTCCAAGTATTTGAGTTTCTTCCAAATTTTTCCTTGTGGTTGCATTCCAATTTCAAAGCATTGTGGTCTGAGAATATGCAGGGAATAATTTCAGTCTTTTGGTATCAATTGAGACCTGTTTTGTGACCCTGACCATGGTCTATTCTAGAGAATATTCCATGGGCATTAGAATAGAATGAGTATTTTTTGGTTCTGGGGTGTAGTGTTCTATATATACCAATGAGGTCCAACTTGTTGAGTATGGCATTCAAAGCTCCTGTTTCTTTGTCGATTTTCTGCCTAGGTGCTCTGTCTATTGCTGATAGTGGAGTGTTGAGGTCCCCTACTATTAATGTGTTTTTATCTATACGTTTCTTTATTCTGGTTAAGAGTTGTCTTGTGTATCTTGCCACTCCCCTGTTGGGGCATATATATTTATAATTGTCATATCCACTTGTTGGATACATCCTTTAAGAATAATATAGTGCCCTTCTGTATCTCTAACTATAGTCTTTAGTTTAAAATCCAATCTGTCTGATATGAGAATTGCTACCCCAGCTTTCTTTTGAGGTCCATTGGCGTGAAAGATGGTATTCCATCCCTTTACTTTCAGTCTGGATATATCTTTGGGTTCAAAATGAGTCTCTTGTAGACAGCAAATGGATGGGTCATGTCTTTTTATCCAATCTGCAACCCTGTGACACTTTATGGGAGCATTTAGGACATTTACATTGAGACTGGTTATTGAGAGATATGATTTTAATGATGCCATGTTTCCTGTAAAGTCTTCATTTCTATAGATTGTGACTTTCTGTTCTGTATCACTCTTGGGGCCTTTTTACTTTTATAGAACCCCCCCTTAGTATCTCCTGTAAGGCTGGTCTCATGGTTACAAAATTGGTCAATGACTGGCAATTCTGGAGGGTCTTTAACTCTCCATCAATTCTGAATGACAGCCTTGCTGGATAAAGGATCCTTGGCTGCATGTTTTTCTCTGAAAGAGCTTTAAAAATGCCCCCCCAACCCTTTCTCTCATTCCAGGTCTGTGTAGACAGGTCTGCTGTAATTCTGATACCTTTGCCTTGGTATGTGAGAAATTTCTTTGCCCTGGCCACTTTCAATACTGTATCCTTGGATCTAATATTTGCGAATTGCACTAATACATGACGTGGCATAGGTTTGTCATGGTTGAGCTTGGAAGCGGTCCTCTCTGCCTCTTGGACACGAATGTTTGTTTCCCTTGCTAGATTAGGGAAGTTTTCAGCTACAATTTGTTCAAATATCTCTTCTAGACCTCTGTTTTTCTCCACCCCCTTAGGGATGCCGATGATTCTGACATTGGAACGTTTCATTGAGTCAGTAATCTCCTGTAACCTACATTCCTGAGTGTGGATTTTTTTGAGTCCAGATTCTATTTTAGCTTTCTCTTCTACTAACCCATCCTCCAATTCGCCGATATGTTCTGCTTCATTCACCCTGGCTGTCAGAGCCTCTAGTTTTGACTGCATTTGATTCATAGAATTTTTAATTTCAGCCAGATTCACTCTCATTTCTGCCCTTAGGGATTTTATATTCTTATTAACATTTTCATTAATACTTTTTTCAAGTCTACACATCATCTTGACCATTGTTACTCTGAACTCCATTTCTGATAATTTGGTAATATCCATATCCATCAGTTCTGTGGCAGAGGCCACAGACTCATTATCTTTCCTTTGCTGGGGGGGATTTCTCCTTCTCATCATTCTGATGAGGAGAGGTTGCAGGGTTGTCCAGAGCCCAAATTATTGACCAGGCCCAGGCCATGTGCACTTGTTTTATAGGGATCTTAGGGATGTTGGCTTCTTGATTTTTCAGCCTGCCTTCTGGGGGAGGGGTCTGCCACGCTGATACTGAGGCAACCCTGTTTAGGTAGAGTCTCTGTGTCCCCTGCGAGGGACGATGGGGTTGGGCACACTGTGAGCCGATATTTCCAGGCTTTTCGGTCTGGCAGCTTTCCCTGGCAGTCTGCTTTGCCTCTTCTTAGAGCAGCGGTGGCTGAATCTCAGCCTCTGTCACAGAAGAGAGGGGATCGTGGACCGTTCTCCACTGATGTTCTGGCCACTTTAACTCTGTTTCTGTTGGTGCTGCTCAACCCTGCAGCATCCCGGATGTGCGCCCCACAGCCAGTGTCCCAGCCCTCACTTCCAGGGCTGGCACATCTCTGTCCTTTGTGTTTCTAACACCACCAGCCGCTAGCCACCCCCACACACTCCAGAGCTCTGTCTCAGTGTGGCTCACAGGGACTCCAGAGCTCAGGCCCTCAGACTGGTCACAAGAGTTCCCAGGCTCAGGGTCTCAGTCTGCTCTCTTGCGGGTTCTGGTCCCTGAGTCCACCCGCTCCCTGTGCAGGTGGCTACTGCTTCCCGGTGCCTGAATGCGGCAGCTCCCTCCCCCTTCCATTTATCTTCTGATATCTGTGCGTGGTTTCACATCTCCCCACTTCGTACCTCAATACTCAGCACTGGAGGTGTTCATTTGTAGAGATCCAGATGTATTTTCCTGTGTCTCAGGCTGTTTCCATGGGTATTCAGGCTGGTCTGGTACCTATCCAGCTCAACTCAGGGGACCAGCTGGAAAAGGGGTCTCCTACTCCTCTGCCATCTTAACACTTCCCCCTACAACCCTCAATTTTTGAGATATGGAGGAGGTGGACTGTTGGAACAAGAATGGGGCCTGGAGTAGGAACCCTGACTCCCCTGCTTGCTTCCTGAGCTCTTTTGGTGTTTTCTGAAAAATTTTTGGCATTTCCTTTTTCCTTCCAGGCATTCAGATTAGAGGCTGAGGGCTGACTGACCATCTTGATTTGAGGTGATTGTAAGAGTGGTAGAGCTGAACTTAGAACAAATTTAGGACACTGATGCTTTATGGACCTACTGAAGCCACTGTATATGGGACTTCTTGTTTACAAAAAATACTGGTTAAAACCACTGTAGTTGAGTCTCTTAAATGCAGCTGAACTCATGCAATGGCCAAGTGAGCAAAGGGTTTTGTTAATACAAAATCTGTATGTTAAGTTCTAGTAATTCTCAAAAAGATTTTTGGCCAAAGAATCCTTTTATTCATGGAATAATTATTAATATATCAGTAGATAAAAGTGAAACCAACTTGAAAAATCATGACATTGTTATGATTTTGTTTGATTTGAATTCCCATGTTCTTCCGACCATACAGCATGCTTCCAGAAAAATCATTATATAATAATACACAGCACTTTCATTCCTGTTGTACTATGTGTGCTTAAAACATGTTACTAAAGGTTAATTAAGTGAAAAATCTAACTCAAATATGATGGGTTTAAAAAATAAGTTACTGAGACTACACAGTTTTAGTATATAGTTCTCAAGAAAAAACTTCACAGCTATTTTTTTGAAGATTTTGATTGATTGATTTTTAGAGAGAGAGTGTGAGAGCATGAGCAGGGGGAGGGGCAGAGTGAGAGAGAATTGCAAGCAGACTCCACACTGAGCACAGAGCCTGACACAAAGCTTGATCTGCTGAACCTGAGATCATGACCTGAGCTGAAACCAAGAGTCAGATGGTTAACCGACTGACCCACCCAGGCACCCCAAAACTTTACCGCTATTAAACTGAAGGAAGAATCAGACAAAGGAGATATTTTTCTCTTTACCAATAAGAAATGTGTTGAGTAAATAATTCAAAATATATTAACTGGTGCATATTACACACACACACACACACACACACACACACACACACACACCTGTGTGTTGTATCTAAATTATGGAGAGTAAAATACCTGTTTTATATGCATTCAGAGGAGCAAAGAAGAAGGGAAACTACTAACTCTTGGTGACGTTCCCCTTGGAAAGGTAAAACTGGAGCTGAGGTTTGAAAATAACTAGAATTTACCTGGATAGGGAATGAAGAAAAGTTATTCCCANTCTCTGAATACTAATTGCAATTTGTTGAGAATATAATTAGTTGTGGCTTAATCATCAATCACTGGACCCTTTATTTAAATAGCATAAGATAAAGCATTTGAAATTCCATTATGATATTGCATATTATTAAGATGATTTTTATTATATAAAAATAGTGGAGAAATAATTATACCACATGTAGGTACTTGATATCCCTACATACCATCAGAAAGCTTGTGGAAACCTTATAGATGAACGGTAAAACAATAAACTTCATGAATCTTCTAGATCTTTGAAGATTACATGATCTCCCTGAAATTACATGATCTCCCTGAGTATCTCATTTTTTTTATTAAGCAGTGGAAAAATATGTTTAAATCTATAATTTTTAAAGATACAATCACATTTTCAAAAAATACCAAAATATACTTCCTCTCTTCTCTGATTCATTACTCCTGAAAAACTGTTTTTTATCAAGAGTTAGTCCCTATGACAATATAATGATTTCCAAAGAACTAAGGATTTAGGAAAAATACAGTTTCAAAGTGATTGGGTTTTGGGTTTATTTTTAGTCTTTGAAATGCGGTGCCTGGTGGTATTTGATTCTACAACACTGACCATTGTTGATGAGAGTTGCAATGGCTAAGGAAGGTGACAGTGAATAAGAACAGAGGTACAGTGAAGTTCAATTGATTGGCATACACGAAGACCTGAGAAGAAAAGCTACGAGACTTGAAGAATTACTTATATGTCTTCTAGTGTATTTAATCTTTAATGAAAAAAAGTCCTTTTTTGCACACAAGCCGACGTTTGTTTGGGAAAATACTGCCTTCGATTACTCCCACTACAAGTACAAGGATCTCTTCTTTCAAGCAACAACAGTTTCCAAAATATTTGGGACTATTTCGTATTATTTTTACCCCACATATGTAAAAATTCTTCCTTCTATGAATTGTGTTAACACCAACAAATTATTCAAATGTACACTATTTTGAGGCATGATGGAATCTTAGTAAATGTACAGTCAGATGCTTGTATTTGGAACTGCTCCTCCAGGTGGCTATAAGGCCAGCCCTATGATGTCAGATACTCATTTCCAAGTGAGATTTTTTTCTTGAAAATATTAATAGATTTAATTTTCTGTTTATAAGCAGCAATGAATTCACCAAATTCACTTTAAAATCTGTCTTGCTACTAATTGATAAAAGTACTGCTATTTATAATGTTGGAGGAATGGGAGTCATATTAAGGATGAATGTCAAGTTTTATATAATCCACTCCCTCAGTTTGATTCCTCTGGAAGTAAGATGCCAGTATTCATATTGCCAAATATGGTGCCAACATACGTGAGTGTGTGTGTGTGTGTGTGTGTGTGTGTGTGTGTGTGTTGCAGGAATTGTTTGTTAATGGTCAAAGAAGGAGGAATAAGAGCAGGTGTGGGTGAGATTATTCTGACAACCACGAAATGAGAGAGGAAGGTTGACTGAGTTAGAATTTCAAACTTAGTGTAGCATTGAAGAAAGTCTTGCTGTCTCTAGGAATCCCCAAACCAGAGATTGTTCATTATAAGAGTCTCCTATCAGGCAGAAATGTCCCTGTACTTCAGCCATGCTCAGAATGATAATCAGCAGCCACACAAACATGGACAAAAATCTATACAAAATACAGATAATCAAGAAAAAAAAAGGCACAATGCTGAACAAAGATACCAGTGGAACAGAAGAGAGAGTAAAGAAACAGACACATATACCTTCATCTAATTTAACACTGTGCGATTCAATAAATGATGCTGGATAAATTGGATAGTCACATGGAAAAGATAATTTCTAATATATTTTACATATAAACCTGATGGGTAAAATTGTTACTGAGAAAGAATGGGTGATCACGATGTTGAGGTAGGTAAAAATTTCTTCAACATTGTACCCAAATCTCCAATAAAGGTAAAAATGCAAAACTGGTTGCATTGTTAATAATTTCTGATAATAAAAAGTGAAAAAAATCCCAAAGAGTAGGAGATATACATCTGACAAAGGAATTTTATTCAGAATGTATAAAAAGTTCTACACACTGAGATGTAAACTTCCCCTATTGTTAAATTCTTCACCAGACTTCACACAAAATGATATCCAAGGATAAATAAGCGTATGAAAAGGTGCTCTACTTTGTTAGTCATCATAGAAATATAAGTTAAAACACAAACCAGTACACATCCCCTAGAATAGCTACCATAAGAGAAAAAGACAATATCAAGTGTTAGTTAAATATGAAGGAACTGAAACTCCTAAAATATGTCTTTGATTATGGAATTATTAAAAAAATTACCAGAATGATTATATAAGGATACAATTAATACAAAGCAGATGGAAGAGCCAGTGAAAGTTTATTAATGAAAAGTTATTTAATTTAGATTGGTACTAGCACAATGTATCGTGGCGAGACGCTCAGATAACGTTAAGGAAGAGAATCACCACTATTTTAATTAAATTTCATTGTAAGCCAACATTTTGCTATATATTAAGCATTGTACCCATGCAAAAGATTTTTTTCATATCCATTACTATCTTTGAAAATATTTCTCTAAAGAGACAAGCATGTATGTATTCCACAGATACAAGTTTGTGCAAGTGACAAGAATGCATTCAGAAACAGAAGTTTCTGTAGGGTAATTTTAAAATTTAATTATTTCTCTGTACTGTGTCTGGGGTCTTCCAAGCTAGTTCCCATCTTAATACAATCCAAATTTCTGATTATGTTTGCAGGATAATAAGCAAATTGGATTTCAGTGGAAAAGTGCCGTTAGCCCCACTCACCTGGCAGCATTTCAGCATCAGCCTGTAATGATGGCCAAGATAACTGGCCCATGGTTCCATGAGTCCAGGCAGCATATCCTCACACGATCAGAGTCTGGGGGTATATTATTATTGCATTACTTATGATAAGGAAAAGAAATTACAATTAGTATTTGAAAAGAACTCTGCATTTTGCAAAGTGTTTTTTCAAATGCAACATGTACCACAATGAACTGTGGTGTGAGACATTATTATTAGATATTTATATAAATTAAATACTGGTGGAAACATTTGGATCTGAAATTCAGATTTAAATAATTTTATATGTCAATCCCATTTATTAAACTGGAGTTAACTAAAAAATTATATTATTTTTTAATAAGATGGAGTCACACTAATATTTACTAAATTTGGCATTTTTATAAACAGAAAGAAAATATATATTTGCAAGTCAAGGAGTATGTATCTATATATTGTTAAATTTCTTTTCTATAAGTGAACAAAGAGCCCTTGTTCCAACCCTTAAAATAAGAGCAACAGTCTTTGCCAGAGTCTGGGATAGAATTTCAATTGCTCATTACTAAGCTGTGTTGATCTAAGTAATCTCAATATTTTCTTGTTGACAACATACAGGTTTTTTTAAATTAAAGGATATTTCTTTACATAAAGGGTGGGTCAAAAATATGTAAAATAAAGTAATTTAGATGGATGAATCATAAGCCTGAAAACTGGAATAATGAAATTCAAGCATAACATCTATAGCAAAACTGAAATGAAAAGGTGGTAGAATTAAAGACTAATTAGAAAGGATTCCAGAAACTACAAAGCCAATATATTAAAGTGAAATAGAGTATAACTTATCAATATATTAAAGTGAAATACAGAGTATAACTTATCAATCTTCTATCTACTGCTTACTCATCACCCTTTTAGATGGTTTTTGAATCAGTCAGAAAGAATGAGTGGGACTTGCCCGTGGACTTAGTATTTGGCTTGTGACGGAACCTAAATTTGTTCTAGCTTCGCTCTATGTTATTACTGGCACTGAGATACTGCTTTGCCATTACAAGATCATGCTTGCCAGTTAAGTAACTTTGCTTTTCAGTTATCTCCTTCAAAAGCTTCATCATTATCATTAGTTTCTTTCTTTTTTTTTTTTTAAAGATTTTATTTATTTATTTATTTGACAGAGACAGAGACAGCCAGCGAGAGAGGGAACACAAGCAGGGGGAGTGGGAGAGGAAGAAGCAGGCTCACAGCAGAGGAGCCCGATGTGGGGCTCGATCCCAGAACACCAGGATCACGCCCTGAGCCGAAGGCAGACGCTTAACGACTGAGCCACCCAGGTGCCCCCATTATCATTAGTTTCTATCCATACACTGATTTATTATGTCATGATGTGTAAATATTAAAAAAATTGGCCTTTATAAGCTTATACTCTTTATATTTTCCTAGTAATATTTTAAGAAAGAATTTGAGGAAACATGGAAATTTTGGAGAAGCACATTGTTCTATGTAGTATTAAAATACATTTTAAAATCATTTAATCATATCACTTTATAGGGGGTTTTTTGGTATATTTTAACATTAAAAGTGATATTTCTTTGCCCTATCTCCACATTCCAGATATGCCCCAAACTAGGCCTGTGGTCCTTATTATACAGTCTATATATCACCAACATTATTTGAAAGTTACATAATTGTAATGTGCAAACCATGTTTCAAACTTTCTCTTTTTTTCCTAAGATAGTGTTGTTTGACCAATGTAATAAAATGTTGGAAATAAAATAACAAATAATGAATTGTGCCTCTTTTCATTAGTTTTGAGACAGTGTCTCAAAGTTCATCTACGTATTATGGCTGTTGTGATAGCTACTTTCTATTTTGACTTTTTTGTTTTTTGTCATTAGTTTCTTGGGAAGAGAAACTGCCTTTGGTATTATCCATAGTCAACATCCTCATATTTTAAAACATTATTAACTTGAGTTATTTTAGAGCTTTGTGAAGGTATAGATTATTGATGTATAACTTATATACAATAGAATCCATCTATTTTAATTACACAGTTAAAGGAGTTTTGATAAGTGTACATAAGCATTTAATTATGTCTAAAATCCCGTTTTGGAACACTTCCTTCACCTGCAAATGTTCTTTGTGACCCTTTTCAGTCTTTCTCTGACCCTGTCCCAGTTCCAGGGAATGATTGATCTACTTTTGACACTATAATCTTGTCTATGTTAAAACTTCACATAAATAAAATTATATAGTAGGTGGTCTTCTGTGGTTGATTTCCTTTACTTAGCATGAAAGTTTTGAGATTCATTCATGTTGTTGCACACAGAAGATGTTAGCTCATTTTATTGCCGTGCAGTATCCACACAGTGGTCGTGAGGGGCAGGGGTGAGGAATGACTGCTTACTGGTAGAGGGTTTCTGTCAGGAGTGATGAAACTGTTCTGGAATTAGGTAGCGGTGATGGTAGCATAACACTGTGAATGTACTAAAGACCACTGAATTGTACCCTTTAAAGTGGTTAAAAGGACAATTTTATGTTATGTGAGTTTCATCTCGATAAAAGAATGTGCTTTTTCCAATCTTGCCAAATATAACTGTTACACTCATTTCTCTATAATTTGTTCTCCTACCTACCTTGAACTACATTTTAATGTAGATTGTCCTTTTTTCATTTATTTCAGTAACTAAACAAATATTTGTAAAATACTTGTTATTTCACAGGTACTGTTCTTTTCATTGGGCCGACAGCAGTGACACAGCAGATTAAGTACTCTGTTCATGGAGCTTGCGTCCTAATAGGAGAAGAAAGCCAAAAACAGTCGTTGAAAATTAAGGAAAGTGCTCAAGCGGTGTTTTATGTTCCCTCTTCATACAGATGAATTTCTCTTATTCCTTCTTTTGCACACATACAAATGCATGCACAGAAACACGTTTGTGAACACAGATGTACACACACACAAGCATACATGTTTGTACTCACAGAGCTTGATATAAGTATCACATATTCTCAGACCTCAGAAAAAGAATGATATCTAAGGACACAATCACTGCCATTCTATGCCGTGGTTAATTCCCTTCTAGGTGACTTATTTTTCCTTGATATTCTTTGGAGTGTGTTGCTTCTTTTGAATGGATGAGAAAAAGAAGAGGGGCATATGAATTGCAAAAGTGACTGTGTAGACCATTTTCTGTGATTTGTCGCAAATTTGAAAGTATAAATCACAATTTGTAAAGTCATAAGCAAGAATATTCTTTCTGTAAAATTTTAATATTATAATTCCATCAAATTACACCTTATTCTTGAAGGGATAAACTTTAAGCCCTTTGTCATTTGTAGAAATATGAATCTGAACTTCTATGCTAACAAAATCAATAAATATTTAATTCCTCAACAATGCAAAGTCTTATAATGATAAGCTCAATAATTTATGTTGTTTTTTACTTTTTTGGGTTTTTTGAAATGAATTAATTCTTTGGAGGCCAGAGCAAAATTCCATAATGAGACATGTCAGAAATCTTGAGAAATGACTACAAAAATCTCACAATTGGAGCAGACTTACAAGAAAAAGTTAGCCCAATTATGGTGCTACTGTGTCCTTCTGCAGCCAACTGGTGAGGTGTTAAACCCCAGCCAGGAGAAGGCTGTTGGCAGCAGTAAAGAAAGATGGTGATGTAGGGAGCCAAGAAAACTTGTTTTCTTCTCCACCTTCCTCTCCAATAACACACAGTACCCACAAGCTGAGAACTGTCTGCCATTTCCACCTTGGAGTGACCTAGCAGAGTTGAACAGAATTACCATGATGCCAATGCCCCCCCACCCCACTTTTCTACCAGAGGAGAAAATCCCTATGTACCAAACTCGCTTTTCTTAAGGGTTTGGGCCAAAGGTACTCAATCATTTACCTCTTTCTAACCAAAGATAAATTGACTCACAGACAAACCAGAGAAAATGCATGAATAAGACTTAACAAGCCCTCTTAATTCCAATTTTATTTCCATCTTTTTCCCAAGTCTCCCTTTGATTTCCATTCCCATGCTCATCCTATTTATGTTTTTATTTTTTTTTTTAAGATTTTATTTATTTATTTGACAGAGATAGAGACAGCCAGCAAGAGAGGGAACACAAGCAGGGGGAGTGGGAGAGGAAGAGGCAGGCTCATAGCGGAGGAGCCTAATGTGGGGCTCGATCCCACAATGCTGGGATCACGCCCTGAGCCAAAGGCAGACACTTAATGACTATGCCACCCAGGTGCCCCTTATTTATGTTTTTAAATTATTTTTAAAACATAATGATAATGTCCATAAATCCTATCATTCCTGGTAAACAAAAGTTACAGTATGTTGCCTGTTTTTTTTTTTGACCCTTCCCACACACAAAAAAAGAGAAAATGGCATCATATGAATAAATACAGAAATATTGCCAGCATATTTTTAAATGTCAAAATTATTAATTGTATAAATCAGTTAGGTAGAAACATTACTAGAAAATAGGATGGATAGAATGATACTTGATTTTCATGCAAGTCTCAGCTGATTGTCCCTGTCAACTAGCACATTCTTCCTAATCAACAACAGTGATTGCTAGCTGCAGTACAGAGTTGAGGAAATCAATTTTTCTAACAAGAAGGGCCCTGAATGATTTAAAAATACAGTCGACTAATTTAACATTTTCTCTTTTACTTAGCTGAAAAAGCAGCTGGAGAACCACTTGGCTGTTCCTCAAAGCACCAAATAAGTCAATATGTTCTGTGGAGGACAGAAGTAAATACCCTGATTCGAACATCTAAACATTTTCTCATCCAGTAAAAAAGCTGAGGATTGATTGTTGTATTAGTTTCCTAGGGCAGTCTTAACAAATTACCACAAAACGGGTGATATAAAATGACAGAGGTTTATTCTAGCACAGGGCTGGAGGCGAAAGTTTGAAATCAAGGACCTGTCAGGGTGACCCTCCCTTTGAAGGCTCTCAGGAAGAATTCTCCCTTACTTCTCCTGAGCTTCTGGTCATAGCCAGGAATTCTTGGCGCTCCTTCGCTTCTGGATGCACCCCTTTACTCTGCCTCTGTCTTTCCCAGGTCTTCTTCCTGTGTGACTCTGAATTCATCTTCTCTCCTTGTAAGGACACCAGTCTTTGGGGTTAGGGTCCGCACCAATTCAGTATGACCTGACCTTAACTTCTATAATTACGTTGGCAAAGACCCTATTTTCAAATTAGGTCACATTCTGAGGTTCTGAATAGATGTACATTTTGGAGGCACTCTAGTCAACCAACTACAATTCTCAAGGTAAATCCAAGAAAAGGTAAGTCTGGCTGCCAAGGAACTAAGAATAATAAACAAACTTATTGTCTTCCATGTGGGAAAAAGTGCCCAACTTTTGAGAGAAATTTTAGCTTAAAGGGAAAATAAGCTTTACCAAAAAAGCCACAGAAAGTGTTTACTTGGGTGCCTGAAATCCTAACAGAATAACAGTTTTGTTAGCATTTTACAAAGGTTTTATGTTAAAATATAGTGAATTAACTTACTAATGTAGTAAAAAGTGCCTCATATACCTTTTTATCTCTGGAAGGCATAATAATGTGGGTGCCCATTATCTGCATTCAAATTTCCTTTCAATTCTTCTGTCTAATCATTTTAAGCATAGCCCTGTTGTTAATAATTTTACGGTTATTCCAGGCTCTACAAAGGAATTCAAAGGAAAGCACAGAGTAAGTAGAAACCCTCACTCTTTCTAGAATGTAAAAATTTTCAACTTGGCATCATCGAAAGTGAGAAAGCAAATCTTGGCCCCCCAAATCCTCTGGCCATTTTATCAAAGTGATGTGGGCTATTTACTCCAGATAATGTAAAGAAAATTTGATTTTTGAAATTACGTGAATCTAAAACTTCTTTCTGCAGTCTATCTGTAGGAAAAGATTTTGTGACATCTACTGGCAGGTATGAATTTTACTCACTGTTTCTGGAAGGCAATAGCCATTGCAACAGCAACGACAAAATATTAGCTCGCTTTATTTTTCTAAAATCAATTAAAATCAGGTTCTTAGTTCTTATCATTTGGTATGCGTTGAAAAATCCAAGGTTTCTCTCCTTACTTCCCTTCCCACCCAAAATGTGTGCATTGGACCTGGGATCGTCACAGAGTCCAGAAGACACTTGGCATTTCTTTTGCTTGTTGGCACCAGCAGGGCTTGTTAACTTGCTCACATTCATTGTCCGATCAAGCACCGTGCTTGGGAAGCTTTTGGTGGCTCTTCTCTGTTCCCTGTTTAATCCCAGTGCCTTAAACTGAGCTTTGCTACAGTCTTCTGGACACCACTGCTGTCTGAAGTCTTGTCTCCTCCATTGAGAGAAGGGTCATCAGTCTGGAAACTTCTGTTACCTTAATAGGATATCCTTTTTCTCATTTGCAATGACCCTCTCTTCTGCTCCCCAAGAACTACCCCTTCTATACCCTCTCTTTCAATTCTTGTCTTCATCTTTCCTTCTCTGAGCCACTCCATGTTAGTTTCTACATAATGTGAATGACTCTTGCTCAAGGGAGGGTTCTGGTAAGAAATACCCAGACCAGTAAGTTACCTTTTAATTTTTAATTAATCTTTTTATTTTCAGATAATTGTAGATTTGCATGCACTCATAAAAAATGATACAGAGATCCCAGATATCTTTTACCCAGTTTCTCCCAATGGCAGCATCCTACAGAACCACAGTACTGTATCACAACTATGACATTGACATACAGAGCGTTAACACCACAAATGTCTCTCACGTTGCCCCTTTATAGACATCTGCCTCTCTCTTTACCTCCATCTCCTTATTAATCCCTGGCAACCAGTGCCCTGATCCACATGTCTATAACTTGCTATCGAAAGAGCATTATATAAATGTAATGATATCATATGTAATCTTTTGTGATTTTTACCACTGCACATAACTCCTTGACGATTCATCCAGGTCCTTTCATGTTAACATCTGGGGTTTGTTTGTTTGTTTTTTGGTTGCTGTTATTATTGCTAATTACTATTCTGTGCTATTGAAGATCCACAATCTTTTTAACCATTTACCTACTGACGGATATCTGGGTTGTTTCCATATTTTAGCTATTATGAACAAAACTTCTACAGACATTTGTGTGCAGGTTTTTGCATGTATATAAGTGTTCAATCCTTTGTGATGAACGCCTGGGAGGCAATTGCTGGGTCATATGGTAGCTGCATGCTTGGTTTTTAAGAAACTGCCGAACTGACTTCCAGAGCGGCTGCACCATTTTACATTCCCACCAGCACTGTATGCGTGATCAACTTGCTCCACATCCTAGCCAATATTCGATATTGTAGCTGCATTTTTCTTTAGCCATTTTAGTAGGTGCACAGTGATTTCACATTGTGGTTTTAATTTTCATCTCTATAATGACTAATGATGAATGTCTTTTCTTGTGCATGTCTTTAATTTGCATATTTTTTGAAGAAATATCCATTAATATATTTTGCCTATTTTCTAATCAGATTTTTAATTTATTTACTGTTGATGGCCAAAGAGAATTATTCTCAAGCCTAAAATCTAGTGAAATTTGCCCTAGTAGGTTTAAGTCTTGCCTGGGACATGGGACCCCTTTCTTCCTTCTAATTTCTCCCTTTTAGAAGGGGACTATCTATCCTATGCTTATCCCATTATTGTATTTTGGAAGTAGGTAAATTGTCTGGCTTCACAGGTTCACAGCTAGAGAAGTACTTTGCCTTGGGAGGAATCACTCATGAGTATCACTCATATCTGGTTTAGATGGTAGTAGATGAGATTTTGGACTGAAGGTTGATGCTGGAATGGGTGAAGACATTTGAGATCTTGGGACAGTTATGTTACCCTCCCTTCTAGTTCACTAATCTTTTCTTCTGCAGCACTGTATCTGCCTTTAATTATTTTTCTCTTACATTGTTGTGTATTTTATATTCCCCACATCTCTCCTGAACATCCTGAATCCGTCTTCTGGCTCTTGAATATGCGGGGTATAGCTGTTATGACTTCTAAAATATCATTGTTCATAATTCTGTCGTCTGTGCCATTTCTGGGTCTTTTCCTATTGATTGATTTTCCTTGTAATGGCTTTATTTTCTTACTTCCTTGAATGGTTACATCTGATTGGATAATAAACTTTGTAGCTGGTTATATTTTGTGTTCTCATAAATATTATGGGATGCAATTACATTATATTAAAAACATTTACAATTCTTGATTTTGAGAAATTTGTAAAAATAAATCCCTTTTTTCCTGTATTTGCAACAAAGTTCCTCTCATAAGGGGACATAAGGGCTGCTGTTTCAGGTGGGAAGTGACATGGCTCCTGACATCTGGAGATCACACTTTGCTTATGCATTCTAATCCTTAAAAACAAACCTATGGACGGATGGTTCCCAGCATCTACTCTTCAAGTTGCCCTCGGAGGAATCTGGCTACTGAGTGAATTTTCCAGTGTGGAATTCAGGCTCCCTCCCGTGGTCTCTCGATAGCACTTGATTGCAAAGGCGTCTAGACCACATCTACAGATCCCTCCTACTTCTGTCCTGTTGAACTGAAGTAATTTGCAGACATAAAGAGAACACATGCTTTCAGAAAAACAAGCCAAATATTGTCTAAACATTAAAACAATGTATTTGAATCTAAATCCTAGGTTTTCTGGATGTGATAGGTATCAGTATTACTTTTGTGGTGTTGGTAACATGAGTGTATCCATGTATTCAAACTCACCAAATTCACACAGTAATTATGTGCAGTTTTGGTATGCCAATTATGCCTCAATAAAGCTGAAAAATGATCCTAAGTTTTCTTATGAGAAAAGTGATAAAAGTTAAAAATCGTGAAATTGTGTAATTTTCATTGCTGGTGCCAAAAAATATACAAATTCACTTTAAATGAAATATCAACAAAATTAATGACCACAGTTTATTTCCTTCTTAGCTGAAACTGAATGAATTATCATTCACATTAAAACTGAATCTTTGCTCTAAGACTCAACTTCCTGATATCAATATTTAAAACAAAGTGTTACTTTTCAGTTCACCAGACATTAACATTTGCTTATTTCATTTCATTTTTCATAGGACATGAAAAGTGCATTTCAAACAGATACGAAAACAAGCAAAAAAATTTACTTAAAAAAATAACTTAAGTGGTTCCTGGGTGGCTCAGTTGGTTAAACACTGACCCTTGATTTCAGCTGAGTCATGATCTCAGGGCTGTGAGATCAAGCCTGGAGTTGAGAGCAATGAAAGCCGTGGAGCCTGCTTAAGATTCTTTCTTTCCCTCTCCCTCTCCTCCCCCCACTCTCGCTCTCTTTCCCTCTCTCAAAAATAAAATAAAGTAAAATAAAATATAAAACCATATTTGAAGTTGACAGTTTATCTCTGTACAGGAAAAACCTGATCATATCTCCAGATTTGACTTCATCAGTAGCTCGTTAAAATCATTTTCTGGCTTTGAAGAAGCATTCAGGAGTCAGTAGCAAGGCACATATGAGAATAGAGGGTCCTGAAGGTAGATTTTTTGCCTCTTCCAAATTTCTTTTCCAGTCTAGAATCCCCAGAATCTTCTGTGATCACCTGCTATGGGGACCTAAAAGTACCAGGTCTTTCTGGGTGACTCAGAGGCTCGTCTGGACCCCAAGCAGTGAAGTTGCTTATAGTCCAAACTCCCTAACCTAAAGGGATGTGAGCTAATGAACTCCACTGGGTCTCATACGTCATCTTCTCACCATATGCTCCGCAAGCTAGGAAACATGTTCAGGCTCAGTCGTGTCCTCAGTCTGATTCTTGCAGGAAAGTCAGATCTCAGCCTGGTTGCAAACGTGCTCCAGGCTGCAAGATGCATCAGCACTGCAGTCACTGCTCCTGCTCGTGGCTAAGACTCTCATACAGCTATCACTCCCTTTTTGTCATCAGAAGCTAACGACTGTTTTGCACAGATTTTGAAACACTAGCTAGAAGGCAGCATGTTTGTGTTCAGGACAACTTCTGCCTTCTAAATCAGTAGTTGTGTACAGAAGATATTGATGCGTGGAACTGTCATTCGTTTTATCTCTAGTTAAGATTATCACACACACACAAAGACAATCTCTACATTGTGTCCATGTGTCATTAACACTTCTTAAGAAGTCAAGTCTTGCTAATTTTTAGGCCCCTAGGTCCTAAAAGTATGTCACATATTTGATAAATTAATGAATTGATTTAGTGAGCATAAGAGTATAAAAGATAGGGCTTTAAATTTAAATATTGATAAACCTAGTAATATCTGCCTAGCACTTCAGAGCTCACCAAGGGCTCTGGAGATTTCTTTTTCTTTCTTTCTTTCTTTCTTTCTTTCTTTCTTTCTTTCTTTCTTTCTTTCTTTTCTTTTCTTTCTTGTCTTTCTTTCTTTTAGAGAGAGAGAGAACCTTAAGCAGCCTCCACACCTAGGGCAGAACCTAATGCAGGACTCTCTCTCACAACGCTGAGATCGTGACCTGAGCTGAAATCAAGTCTGATGCTTAACCAACTGAGCCACCCGGTGCCCCTCTAGAGTAGATTTCTTAAGTCAGTGTTTACAGAAAACCTGAGAGGTAGCTATTCTAAACCCTAGAGTCAGGAAAACTAGTTCTACTCCTTACTTGCACAGTAAGCTCAAATACGCCACAGCCTAGATCCTCATATTCCTTAACTGTCTGAATAGTTAGAAATATGCTCTTGGGCCCAATTTCAGCTGTAAATTGGAAGTAATTATAGTACCTGTATCATAGGATGAAATTTAGAATTACTTTACATTTATAGTGACAGCCACATGAAAAACAATTATAAATATTAGCTAATAAGAAATCGTCAAATGAAATAAAAATTCAAATTATTAAAAATATTTTATTATTAGTCATCTCCAGAAATAAATTCTAACATGAAAATGCATGTTAAGAAGAATCAGATATAATGTTTTTTTATTAGCTCTTATTGTTAAATTTATGTATAAGAACACCAGTTTCCTAGCAATAAGTATAAACTTTGTCAAAAAAGTTTCAGGGGGAAGAAACGGATAACAGCAGGACCAAGGCAGTATGTGTAGGACCATCACAGGAAGTCCCAAGGAAGGACACATGGTTACATAGGCTCTAGTGAAGGACCGTATCACATTCCTCTGTATACAAGGAAACCTCAAAGTGTAGGGCTCATAGCAATAACCTGAAGCATTATTTCTTGGTTGAACTTAACTGAATGTCAAAGGCAAGGAGTGCCTTTCTCTTTCAGAGAAAACAGCAGAATTCAAGAATAAGAATAAGGCTACCTAAACAAACATGCTTTATAATCTCACAGGGATTTGACGAGGACCACATCTTTGGATCACTGAATGCTATGGGCATCAAACAAAACTCAAAGAAAAAATTAAGGTCAGAGGTGAAGCTTAAGTAGTTTATTGACTAGAAAACTGCGCGTGTACTGTGGATAAAACTTGTTTTCTGCCTGCAAGGTAGTATTTAGTCACTTTTCTTTGATTTCTAGTCAAACCCTGCCGCCTAGTGGCAACACCACTCTTTAGCATGGCAAATAATAATTCGTTATAACTGATCTCACCTCCCACCCTTATCCCCAACCTCCTACCAGAACCCCACAAAATGTATTTTAATTCTTCCTGAGGTGCAAAATCCATGTAGTTTTTGCAGATATCTGTGAATTGCCATGTGTGGATGCATGTGTATTTGTCTATCAGGCTATAAGATGCTTTATTCCACTTTTGTACTATCTGGGGAAAAATATTGAGAATGAAGACTGATACGTATCAGTTTAATTAAGGATTTTTACTGATTTTCATGTTACTTTCATACCCAGTGTATTTTTTTATTTAACAATTTTTAATTTGGCTCATCTTAGGAGATTTATGTAGTTTAGTTATTTTCCCTCCCAACACAGACATGATCAAAGACATATTTATATTTCTTTCTTTCTTATTTTATTTTAAGATTTTATGTATTTATTAGAGAGAGAGAGAGAGATTGAGAATGCGAGCAAGGGGAGGAGCACAGAGAGAGGGAGAAGCGGATGCCCCGCTGAGCACAGAGCCAGATGTGGGGTGGGGGTGGGGTGGGGGGGTTGTTTCATCCCACCACCTGAGATCATGACCTGAGCTGAAATCAAAAGACAGACGCTTAACTGACTGAGCCACCCAGGTGCTCCCCCTACTCTTCTTATTTTAATCATCATTTAAAAATCTCTTTAGCATGAGGAGGAAAAATAATTGAAAATTTTTCTTTTCTCTTCACAAGGATATGAGAGCTTTATGCAGCTCCTGAAAAAAAGAGCCTGAGTTGATCAAGTTTACTGGTGGTAGAAGGAGCTGTGGAGAAAGATTCCACCAATCAGATAGCCCCCTGGCAGAAGTTTTTCTAGCTCAGTCATTCAACAACCTCCAGGCACAAACAAGAGTGTCCTTGTCAACAGCATACTGTCTAGTCAGTCTTATTTCAAGTTAATATTTTTCTTGTTACTGAAGAATTGACACAGGGAGGCACCCCAAGTGTCTGAAAGTTAAATTATAACATACAATGAAAGAATGAGAGGAGAGGGAGAGAAGGAGAAAGTGCTGACAAGCAGGAGAGGATACAACACTTTAGAGAAAAATAACTTCCATTCCAAAAACTCAAAGAAATTTGGTATTATCCTGTTTTAAAAAATGTACTTGTAAGTAAAGAGGTCCATTAAGGTAAAATATATTGAAACCAAACCAAACCAAACACAAAGAAACCAGGTTTGGGTAGATAGAAGTTGGTGGTGATGGTGGTGATATTTTCTCAAATTTTTTCCTAGTATTTTCCAGGAGTAAGAATACATTGAAATGCTGATAAAAACATTCAATCTCATTATATATTTAATAATAGATTTCTCCAATGCATGTAGAGGAATTAGACTCTAAGAACCTACGGTCAATAGTCATTAACAGTGTATTACTTATTAGGCCAATTCTCTTGGAGGCCAATTTCTGGCTTATCAAATAATCTAATTTTTTGGCTTCTTATAGTTTTTCTTAAATAAGAAACTGAAAATGGCTCTATTGATATGAATATCTGACACATTAGAAACTTACATTTCTATTAATTAATATATTCATATTCTGATTAATGTATGTGTCTTTTAAATTTAACTAGGCCCGTTTAGTATCCCTGAGGCTGACCAAGCCAATACATCTGTCTTCTAAGACTTCTAAGACCCAAACACAGGCCAAGGAAATGCACCTCATGAAATCAGTCAGTGGGAAGTTCACGATCTCCTTCGTGGGGACTAGGCACCACCACTCCCATCATCCTTTCCTGCCAAAAAACTCTGTTATAATTCCTTAAAGCTTAGTGTCTAGACCTTATATTTATATCTACTCTATACAAAATTAGGTAAGGGCATTCATTTCTAATTAAAATTAGATAAATGCATTCAGTTCTGATTAAGGAAAATCCTACTCAGAAGCTTAAAGAATTAGATAGAACGAAGTGATGTTTCTGAACGCTGAATAAAATAAGACCCAAAAGAAGTAAGCAGTGAGCTTATAAACGAAGAGCAAGTCCTCCTCCTCTTTCTCCTTCTTTGACTGACTGGGGAGTATGCCGTACGAAATAAGGGCAACGTTACTGTAAAGAGTTATTTTGTCTTTTTATAAGAAGAGAACTGGTAGAAAGGGAGATGCTACTGGCAAATGATGTACCAAGCTCAGGAAAAAGTTTTCAGTGGGAATCTCAATGTTCCAAAATACTTGATAAAACTTAGCAAAGTAGCATCTAGTGAATCATTCAGTCCAGAAATTTATCAACTCTCTGATGAAGGAAAGTCTGAGTTCATAAAATTGTCTGAATGTGACATAAAAAAGGTTTTTAATCAGATTCATTGATAGCTATAACCATGAAGAAAAAAAACACCAGTTCTTGCAATAATAAGACTGTTTTAGTTTCCTGTGTTGGATTGAGCTTGATACATCATTTTATTCTATAAAATTCGGCAGGTAGGGGTGTCTCCATGGTGCAGCCAGTTAAGTGTCCAACTCTTGGTTTCAGCTCAGGTCGTGATCTCAGGGTCATGGGATTGAGCCCCATGTGGGCTTCACGCTCTGCACAGAGACTGCTTGAGTTTCTGTCTCCCTCTGTCCCACTCCCCTGTGCCCCTCCCCCCTCACATAAATAAATAAATCTTTAAAAAAATTCAGTGTGTAAAGATGTTTAAAAAATTATGTGGCCTCCACAAAAAATGCACACTTTAGTAACAAGCCTTTTAAAAGTTAAGGTTTTAATATTTTCAAACTAGAGGGATTATTTTTAAAGTTGACTTAAAATATATATATAATATTTTATTTA
Organism: Ailuropoda melanoleuca; assembly: GCF_002007445.2. Classification (NCBI taxonomy): domain Eukaryota; kingdom Metazoa; phylum Chordata; class Mammalia; order Carnivora; family Ursidae; genus Ailuropoda; species Ailuropoda melanoleuca. Next base: position 27,110,574 of record NC_048228.1, on the reverse strand, counting down.
TAAGATATAAATATAAAATATTTAGTATATATCATTAGGTATTTTAAAGTTTTCATTCTAAGTTCCAATATTTTTGTTGTATACATAATTTTACGTACATGTAAATAATGATATTTGCTCAGGTATCCCATGTGGATCCCAACTAAGAAAGCCTGTGGTTACTTCAGCTTAATTAATAACTGCATGATGAACATTTATTATTTTTGAGACTTTCTAAAATTTCTGGTGGAATCGTCAAGAAAGAAAAACCTATTGAAAAGAATGTGTTGGAAAATGCAGTAAGAAACTCTGAACGCTGGAAGGAAAAGAGGTGATGCAGATTTGGGGAGTGGAACACAGACAGCTGTCTTATTACACACCAAGAAGGGTTCAGAGAGTCCAGAGGAAAAAAGAGAAAAAAAAAAAAAGAGTACTGTTCTAAGATGTTTTTATTGTCATGAATAGAAAATAAGAAAGTTGGTGAGCAAAACAGAGAAAAGATAATTAAAAATTTTAAAAAATTGGTATGACTTCTTCATTGAGTGAGGAATTCAAAAATCCAAAGACAGACTCGTAGTTTCAGATTGGATTAGTTCATTATGAAGATTTAAAAATTCAGAATTCTAGAGCTGTAATCAAGTGGGGACAGACACACAAAAATGTGTGACAATTAAATCCTGGACGTGTCTATTTGCAAGTGCCAGGCTGAGAGCTTGCTATGACGCTGCAGGGAGCGAGCTGCTCAAGAAAGTGGTACAAAAACAAAGCAGGGTAGATTATTAACCCGGGTAAAAAGAAACAAGAGGGAGACTGAAGGGGTTAGTGGATACTCTGAGGTTGAGGGGCCTAGGGTATATGTAAACATCCACTTTGCCGCTTCCTTTAACGGCAATCTTTGGGGAGAAGGAATACAATGTAGATAAAAACTTGCAAGAAAGCTGGTGAGTTGCGCAGCGGGCTCTCCTGATGCGGGACAACCATGGGCTTTCTGAGTTTTATTTTCAATTTGTTTAGAGCTTCCTCACCAAACCCTCTTCCTGTATCTCTACATAACACCACCTAATTTAGCCTTTCTGATTTACCTTCTAAACATCTCTCGAATTAATCCCTTTACGTCTGGCTCTACCACCAAGCTTTGATTTTTTTAAAAAAGATTTTATTTATTTATTTGAGTGAGAGACAAAGAGACCACGAGCAGTGGGAGGTGCAGAGGGAGAAGAAAAGCAGACTCCCCTCTGAGCAGGGAGCAGGCTGGATCCCCTGACCCTGAGGCCCTGACCTGAGCTGAAGTCAGATAATTAACTGACTGAGCCACCCAGGTGCCCTGCCATTGTTTAGATTCTTAAAGCATCTAGTTTTAACTTTTACAAATACCTGATTACAGTAGTTCATCCACCTTAAGGTTTCATGCCCCAGTTTATTGCCCATAGTATCTACTGACCACATGATGTGTTTAAAGTGCAAATAAAATAATATGCACAGCTTTAAAATCTGTGTCATCGGGGCGCCTGGGTGGCACAGCGGTTAAGCGTCTGCCTTCAGCTCAGGGCGTGATCCCAGCGTTATGGGATCGAGCCCCACATCAGGCTCCTCTGCTATGAACCTGCTTCTTCCTCTCCTACTCCCCCTGCTTGTGTTCCCTCTCTCGCTGGCTGTCTCTATCTCTCTGTCGAATAAATAAATAAAATCTTTAAAAAATAAATAAATAAAATAAAATCTGTGTCATAAACGCTGCTCAGAGGAGTAGAGCCGCCTGAAAGACCAGCCTCCCTACTCTTCCGATCAGAATGCCTGGACTCCTACACCTTACTGTTTTCACGCCCTTGCACCTGCGGTGGGCTCTGCCTCAAAAGCTTCCACACTCTCCATGGCACTCTTGAAAGACCTGGCTCAGATGTTGTCTTCTCCAAAGACTCTCTTAATGCTTCCACTGCACGCAAAGTACCACTCCTTTTGGAAACACCTTCCACATACTTCTGTCCTAATGCTCAGTTGCCTACCCACCTTAACAGCCCTCGGCTCCTTATTCCATGGCGTCATATCTTATAATGTACTAGAACGCTAGTACCAGTGACTGTTTGCTGAACGGGTTTCCTGTAGACAGGAATATTTAGGAGACAGGCTGGGCAGCAAAGAAGTAGAGAATTTGACAAAGAAGACTGAGAATAAGTTAGAAATGTGTGAAACTGTCACCCAAAACACGACAGAGTGAGAGTAACAATGACTGTCCTACATGCATCATGAAGGTTAGAATTAGAAAATGTATGTATTTTTTGAGGGCATAAAATACAGTGCATGAGAGAGTCATTATTGTCACACTTGCAAACTGAATAGAATTAACTATGAACTCTTCTGGGCATGGAAGTTAGTCTGACTTTCCACCTTGATTCTAAAGCCGTCTTCAATTGGGATTTCACATCGCCAGAGGGTTAATGGTGCAGACCTGTCATCCAGAGGGCTGGAGTTCTGTCCTGGAGGAATCTGTGCCAGTCCCCAGCCCCTACGGCACTGCCCAGAGCACTAACTTCATTGACTTCAGTCCTAGTGGAGCAAAGCAACTTTAACTGGGTTAAGATTTAGCACATCAAAATGCACATAAATTGCATGTTGAATGTTTACATATACACAAGGGCATACCTATTTAATAATACCCACATCAGCAATTTTTTGTACTCTATAGGGCAGCAAAGCCACAGTGGCCATGATCCTGTAGCTAATGACTGACCTGTCTCTGGAACAAGGGAAAATAAAGCATTTTCAAATTCGAAAGACAAATTGCAAATTAAGTCCATTATATTTTATTAGGTTAAAACTCTACTTTATAGTAGAAATATTGACATTTTAATCCAGATTTTCAATGATTTTCTCAAAACAGCTTTGTATTTTTGTTAGTTTGGCTAAAGAAAGCAAAGGTCATTTCACTCTAAAAGTTTCAATAAAGTTTAATTTTTAATATTAATAATATGATGTTCTCCAAAAGCATAGTTAGCAATTATCCTGCAAAGCAATATTGAAATTGTGAGATTGTATCTCAACAAGGTGATCAACCTGTCTCGAAAGTCCACTCCATACAGCATAAATAAAAATAAGGACAAAGTATGTGTATGAATGTAAGTATAAGTAATGTTAAACCACCTGTCTTACTTCTAATCTACTCTGAGGGAAAAGATCCCAATGTTTAAAAATATTTCTTGTTACGGACTATATTTATTTTTATCACAGTAAGATATAGAAACAATTGAAACGTTCATCACTGGGAATGATCAATGTGATTATTTCACATAACGGAATATTAATAGTCCTTCAAAATGGTAAATCAGATCTACACGTCCTGTGATGAAAGATGTTGTAAGTCTTACTATTGTGTTGCTATCCCACCCAGATCCCCTGACCTGTGGTACAACCATTCTCACAATGGTCACTTGAAACCATGAGGAAAAATGGTAATTGCAAGACAATCTAGAATTCCCTGATGCAGCAGATAAGAGAGGCTGTACTTGTATTTGTCCTTATACTTTTATCTTTAGATATATACATATCTCTGGGGGCGCCTGGGTGGCACAGCAGTTAAGCGTCTGCCTTCGGCTCAGGGCATGATCCCGGCGTTATGGGATCGAGCCCCACATCAGGCTCCTCCGCTATGAGCCTGCTTCTTCCTCTCCCACTCCCCCTGCTTGTGTTCCCTCTCTCGCTGGCTGTCTCTATCTCTGTTGAATAAATAAATAAATAAAATCTTAAAAAAAAAAAGATATATACATATCTCTGAATCTCTGGGTAGGATAAGGATGGCTTATCCATCCCGCCCCCTCTTACTTATTTATTTGTTGGTAGTCATTCTAGCTCAGACTCCCCAGAGATTCAGGCATTTGTAGTGTCTGATGAGGATGGGGAGGCCCAGGCCACCTGGTCACCTACCTGCATGAGTGCATTCGCTGGAGAGCTGCAGCTTGCTGAGGACACACGAACATTGTGTACCTGGAATCTAGAAAAACCAAACAGAACAAACCCGTAAGTGCACGGCATTGATCCTCTGCAAATTCCAGTGACTCCCATCGAGCCCTGCAGAGAAAAGAGCTAGCCAGTTTTCACAGCTGGAGATGAAAGTGGCAAGGAGGGAACACCAGACTTGAAGGAACAAGTTTTGCTTCAGGGTGTAGGTGACAGTAGGGTACAGAGTCAAGGAAGAGATACTTGTCCCCATTTCCGTGCAACAGTGAATGCCATTTCATTTGGTACCTCACACACCGGGAGCTTTGGGGACCACTTGGAAACAACACCTGGGCAAACAATTTATACACTCTCTCAGGACGTTGGTACCAGAGGGCTGAAGCAGAACATGGGATGAGTGGTGGAAAAATCATGTGGCACACTGAATTTCCTGAAAGGATCTGAGAGAAGCTTAGAGGTCTGATGGAACATGAGGAACGAACAGAGGGATTTGTTATCTTGCAGTCCATGTGACTCTACTTGCACCTTAGATACAAGGCTTCGGTAATGTCAGGTAATGTTTATCTGTCTTCCTTCTTCAGGCCTTTTTTTAAAGCCGTAGGACCTACCTACCACCATTTCAACGGTGTGACGTATGTGCCACAAATGTTCATTGAATTAGATTGTGAGTTTTGGTACATTAGAGGTCAAGATTGCATTGGAACTCCAAAAATAAAAGGGCCTTTTCCCCTCCATGGTTATTCATAGTCTTTTTTATCTTTTCTGTTCACTTTTATTCTCCTCTTCTTTCTTTCTGTTTTTTTCTCCAGCTGTAAACTATTTACCTTCTCTGGACCTTCTAGCTATTGCCTACGTTATCTTCTCTGTATTACTGAATGAAGGCTTGTCTGGATTGGGAGGTCTCTGGTAAAATGAAAGACCTAGAGAATCAGAGGAGAGATTGAGGTCATGACTTTAATTGAAACAATAAACTTTTGGTTTGTATAATCTTTGCCAGTTCTGGGTCACCTGTGCCAGTCAGGTTAGCCAGTAGGTAAAGAACATTCTAAGACTTTCTTTCAGGACAGCAGGAGTTTTTTCTTAGGTATATCCCAAACAGAAAGTTGTTCCAAAGTTTGATCACAGGAAGTTTCAGCATTGTGGTGAAAGAGCAGAACGTAGGCTCCAAATTTAAAATGAAACTATTGTGGACTAAAATGTTCAGGAGAGAAGGAACTTACCGATAGTCAAAATCTTGAATTGCTCACACACAATTCTTTAATGCTTAAATTTTTTAGGTTTTCTTTTTACACAGATGTAACCAAAGGATCTTATTGAGAGTAGTGTTGGTATCAGCAAGGAAAGAGAGGCCCGTGGCACACAGATAGATGAGAGGAGACTTGACGATACTCTGTGGGGGGCAGGGGGCCCTCTTGGGAGATGTGAGCTGGCAACCTTCAGAAGGCTGTTTGCAGAGGGTAACAGTAATAGATATTTGGAAAAAATCGAAGATCAGAGCCATTAATGTGCTGCACCTTTCACTTTCTCAAATTATGAAATGTGGCTCTGTTTTATTATGGAAAGATGGATTTATTCGTCAATACTCAAGTAAGTTTTACTTAAAGATGTATTTAAATTAAGCTCTTTAACTGCAGGGTCTTCTATGGGTCCTTAGTATCTTTGCTCACTTAGAAAGGTCTAGAAGATACAGGGTTTATTGATTTTATGATAACATTGGATGCTTTTATGAAGAATATCTCCAAACATATTCTAGGACTAACTAGTTTTGCAAAATGTGGTTAGGGAAATACACTGAGGCAGATTTTAATTTTAACACTTCATCTTCCTTGAATGAATGCTAATGGAAATAATTTTCCAGACTTTTATAAAGCATTGATATGTGAAATCTGTGTTGAGGGTAGATATAAATGAGGGTTAGCAAAGAAATTACATTAAGTCTAGATTGAACACATAACACTGTGGTAACAAACACCCCCCAGATGTGACTCAGTTAGTGTAGTAAGTGTTTATTTGTTTCTCCCCATAGCGTGAGCACCTGAGGTCAAGAGGGCTCGCATCAGAGCCAGTTAGGGACCCAGGCTGAGGGAGCTGCTGTGGACTGAAGTGTAGTTGCTAACTCCGTCCGAAGGGAATGAGGCAGCTCTTGAAGGTCTCAACTTTCTAATAAATGTTCAGGCCAGAAGTCCCAGCATCCCGTCCACTCTCAATTTGTAGATTAGTTTTAGATTTAGATCTTCACTCAACTGCTAGGAGCCAGGAAGTGCAATCATTTCACTGTGTCCAGGGAATAAGTAAGGATATTTGTTCTGTCAGAACTAATGATCATTGCAGTCAATTCTAATGAAATGGAAATGTAAAGGCCCTGAAGGAGGGAAAGCAATCTTGAAATAGAGCAAATTTGGAGAATTTGCACTCTCAGTATTCAGTGTTTTCCATAATACTGCAATAATCAAACCAGTGTAGTGTTGGCCTAAGTATAGAAATACAGTGGCCAGAAATAGACCCAGATCTAAATGGACAATTGATTTTTAACATAGATATCCTACAGATTCAATGGGGTTTTGAAAGTGTCTCCAACAAATGATGCTAAAGTAACTGTACAAATGAAGAGAAGAAACAGTAACCTCATGATCTCTCTCACGCTATACGTGAAATCAAATCAAGATGTGTCCTACACTTACACATAAGAGTAGGAACTGTCAGACTTCTAAAAGAAAAAAAAAAGTATAATATCTTGGTGACCATGGGGGTAAGCAAGGAATTTACAATTAATCCATAAAAGACATAACCATAAAAAAGGACAAAATGGAATTTAGAACTAAATTCAGAAGTAAAACAAAACACTTCTCATTAAAGATATTGCTAAAAGATTTGAAAGGGAGAAATATTTCCAATAACTACATCTGAAAAAGGTCTTGTGTTCGGAATATGGGTAGAACTTCTACAAATCAGGGGCACCTGGGTGGCACAGTCGTTAAGCGTCTGCCTTCGGCTCAGGGCGTGATCCCGGCGTTATGGGATCGAGCCCCACATCAGGCTCTTCCGCTATGAGCCTGCTTCTTCCTCTCCCACTCCCCCTGCTTGTGTTCCCTCTCTCGCTGGCTGTCTCTGTCAAGTAAATAAATAAATAAACTTAAAAACAAAAAAGAACTTCTACAAATCAATATTACAAAGGTAAACAATTCTGTTAAGAAGGGGGAAAAGCTTGAGCAGACACTTTAATGAAAATGAGTGGCTAAAAAATGTGAAAAGATGATGAACATTATTAGTTATCAGGGAACTGCAAGTTAATACCATGATGGCATGTATTTTCATACCTACAAAAATGACTAAAATGAAAAAGAGTGACAAAACCAAATACAGGTATCACTTGCTTTTTGAAAATTTACTTTATGCCACTTGGCTTTTAGGAAAGACCTACATTAATACCTTGTTCTCCCTAAGCAAAAGAAATCCGAAGAGGATTTTTGCTCCCATGAGAAAGGTGAAAAGTAAAAACAGTGTTCAGAGTTTGTTTGGTAGTGAGCCACTCTAGAGGCCATGCACGTCTGGACAGGGACTGGCCCTGCCAAGCCCCTTCTCAGGAACTGCACTCAGCATCTCAGCTAGCCAGCTGCCACAGCTTTGAACTGGTCTGTGAGCATCTGTGCTTTATCTTGATTTATTTTGTACATCTTTCAGCGAGATGGGTCCTAACGAATCAGAAAAGCCAAAAAGAGGTTACTTTCTGGGCTCAAAAAATTTTTCCATATAAGTTGATGGTAATTACTTCCTTATGCCATTATGCCATTTTGGCTTATGAAAGGTTTCATAGGAAAGCTCTACTTTGGAATAGCGAGGAAAATCTGTGTTGGCAAAGATTTGGAGCTCCTAGGACTCTTGTACGGTGATGACAGCAGTGTGAGGTGGCGTTATCTATTTGGAAAACTGTTTTGTGATTTCTTACAAAGTTAGACGTGTATCTAATGATACAACAATTCTACTCCCAGGTGTTTATTCAAGAAATAATGAAAGCGTCTATTCACAAAATGACACATACAAGGACAATTACAGCAGTTTGCTCATAATCCCCAATCTAGGAATAACCCAAATGACTATAAAAAGTGAATGGAGAATGTATAAAACATATTCATGAAGAGAACACTGTTGAACAATAAAATGAATGAAATATTGAAATACACATTACAGATAAGTCTCAAATTATTATGCTGAGCAAAAAGGTACCTAGATATAAAAGAACATATACTTTATGTTTCCATTTATATGACATTCTGGAATAAGTAAAGCTAATCTATGATGAAGTAACACTTTCTAGAGTGCTGATTCAGGGGGTAGAGTGTTTGGAAGTAGGTGGGAGGAACTTTTCTTGGTAATGGAAATATTTTATGTTTTGATTAGGTGTTTATTACACAGGCTTGTATGTGTATATATATATGTATATATATGCGTAGAATTATATACTTAAGAACATTGTATTTCATTATATGTAAATTTTACATCAATGAACACATACAGGCATGCACACATACACACACTGTGATACCACAACATTCACCTGAAGAACTATTATGAAAAAAATGTAGAGAGAATGAAATGTTGGTGAGGATGTGGCATAACTGGAACTCACTGACGTCGGAGGTGTTGTTTGCTGCAACAACTTTAGATGACTTTCTCACATTGCTTATTGAATCTGAATATTTGCATACTTAATGATCAAAGTTATATTTCTAGGTATAACAAAACTAAAAACATCCATATTAATACAAAAGTATGTATGATAATGTTCCTGGTGGCACTTTTCAGGGTAGCTAAAAACTGGGAAAGTCTAAATTTCTGCTAAAAATGGAATGGATAAATAATTTGTAGTTATATGTTTATAGTGCAATTTATCCTGTAATGAGAGTAAGCCACAACTCTATGCAAATAAATGTAGGGATGTACCTTACAACATAATGTTGATTGAATGAAGCTAAATTTTAAAAAATGCATACTATTCAATTGCATTTTTATTAAATTCAAAAACAGGCAAAATCAACTCATGATGGTAAAAGTCAAAATAGTGGTTATTTTGGGTGATGTAGTGAAAAGCCTGAGATATGTGAAAGGTTACATTTGTAAGTTATTAGTCTGTATCTTGATTTGTGTGCTAGTTTTGGGTTAATTTTCTGAAAATTCATTGAGTTATATTTTTGTTATGTACTTTTATGAATGTACATTGTCAAAAACATTACATTAAAAGCCCTCATAAATTATAGTATTTTCAATGTTAAGTGTCCTTTTCTACGCTTCCCCTGCTATTTGTAGAACCTTGTCCCAAAGTTCTGCAATTGGTTCCAGAAATGTGCAAAGTTATTAACACAGGTATGAAAAAAATAAAACCATTGCTTATATGGATTGAAATGGCACACTCATTTCAAACATTGGTAGCCATTTCTTCCGCAAAGTTACTGAAACAGTGGATATATTATTTAAAAGGTATAAAAGAAAACATCGTAACAAGGTTCAAATAGAAAATAAGAACATCTCTGTGAGTCAGAAACTAAATAGAAACAGAAGTATGTATGAGAGCTAACACTACAGGCCAGCGGATGTCTGTGTTCAGAAGCAAATAATGAGCGGCCACTCTTTAGCTATTGGGAGTTAAAATGAATCAATTTTCTTCATGTGAATTTGGGAAATAGGGCCATGTTTAATATTTTAACCCAAAGGCTAGGGTGCAGTTCTCTCAATAAATGCAAAGAATCTGTGAGTAGATCTGACCACCAGTGAGAGTTCTACCTTATCAAACACTGATCCTAGAGAGACACCAGGATGCTAGGAAATGAGTCTAATCATTAACCGGTTCTATGATTGGATCTGCCATATTGCCATGGGACGATAACACCCAAGTATGATTATTAGAGCTGATTCTGACTCAGGAAACTAGCACCTGGAGAGAGGTAATTGCAAAACATTTGGGCAGTTAAAGCTGATCACTAAGGGAGGGAAAAAAAATCTTTCGCTCAAAATGAGCAATACAAATTTCCATGAAAAAACAATCCCATTTCTTAAAACAGTCAATAAAATCAGCAATCTGAATAATTACTTATTACATATATGATTTATTTTATGCAATGTATCTTGAAAATATTAAGTGTTTGGAGAATGCTTAAAAAGATAAATGAAAAAATTTCCTTTAAAAAGGATTATGAAACAAAATCAGGCACTAATGAGGAAAGGTTAAGTGTCTATCAGGCTAATCAGTTAGAAATCTTGGTTATAGGGGCGCCTGGGTAGCGCAGTCCTTAGGTGTCTGCCTTCGGCTCAGGGCGTGATCCTGACTTCCGGGATCGAGTCCCACATGGGGCTCCTCTGCTGGGAGCCTGCTTCTTCCTGTCCCACTCCCCTGCTGTGTTCCCTCTCTCGCTGGCTGTCTCTCTGTCACATAAATAAAAAAAATCTTAAAAAAAAAAAAAAAGAAATCTTGGTTATAAAAAAATACAGAGGTTTAAATGGGAAGTGAAGTAAGTAAATACACTCTATAATAAATGCAGTCAGAGGGCAGAGTAATGAACCAAGAATATACAATGGAGCAATTCACACAGGATACAGAATAGAGAAAGAAAAAAAAGAAGACTTAAGAGACAGGAGTAGACTGAGAGATTGCAAAATCCATTCAAAACATTGCCAAAAGAAGAGAATGTACAAACAATACTCGAGATGATTTTCTAGGTTTGAAGATAGTCATTACTTTTGAGGTTGAAAATGTGTCCTGAATATGAAGTTGGTTTAATTAATAAAGTACAAATGAAAGTTCACTCAGAACAGTGTAGTGAAATGGTAAATCATAAAAGATAAGAAAACTATTATACAATCTATAAAAAAATAAGAATGCTTTTCAATAAAATATATATGACAGATGGAAAGCAGCGTCTCATTAATAATAATAGAGGCCAGCAAACAATGGTACCATATTCTAAAATTCAAAGGCAGGGTAGGAGTGAAACTGTCAAAGAATAATTAGGAGTGAAAGCAAAATGAAGACATTTTCAAATGTACAGAGACTAATACACTTAAAACACAGAGACCTTCACTAAACATTATTAAAGGAAAAAATAATGAATATACAGGTACGTAATTGGATACAAAAACAATGTATACAGAATTGATAAAATATTTTGGTAAATGGGATTTGATATTGAATAAAACAATATTAACATTTTTACGTACTCTGTTTAACAAGTTGAAATAAAAAGGGCAAGTATTACTTTTATTTATCATTGTAGTTAAAATTATAAACAAAGCAGTAGCACGAGAAGAGTTGATTCATATGTAGAAATTGGTAAAAGAATGAGACAAAATTCTTTTTTATTAACAGAAAATATTATTGTCTATATCAAAAATGTAAGAGAAATAGAAACTTTAAATGACTAAAATTGTCTATTGACATACAAAATCAAGAGCATTCTAGATCACCAGTAGAAACAATCTTGTGAATATAATAAAAAAAAGACAATTTGAGTCACAGTAGAAGTCAACACTGGAATGTACTTACATTAAAAAAAAAGAAATAAAGAAACTAATTTAAATCAAAAGTAACAGAAAAAAATTAGATCTATTGGTATATATGTATATATATGTATGTATATGTATGTATATGTATATATATGCATATATTTTATATATATAATATGTGTGTGTATATATATATCAATGCTTTTCAGATCTCTGATTCAAATTCTTTGCCAGGTGACTTTGTGTTTCCTCTCTTAAAAGTGTCTATTTTCGGGGTGCCTGGGTGGCACAGTGGTTAAGCGTCTGCCTTCGGCTCAGGGCGCGATCCCGGCGTTATGGGATCGAGCCCCACATCAGGCTCCTCCGCTATGAGCCTGCTTCTTCCTCTCCCACTCCCCCTGCTTGTGTTCCCTCTCTCGCTGGCTGTCTCTATCTCTGTCGAATAAATAATAAAAAATCTTTTTAAAAAAAGTGTGTATTTTCACACTTGCTTGAACCTCAGCTTGGCCATTTGATTTGTTCAATGAGATAAGATAGAAATGATAGTATGTTGGTTCCAAACCTAGGCTTCAAAAAGATTTGCATATTTCTGTTTCTTTCTTGCATGTCTGCTTTTGTCCTTAGAAAAATGTGTCTAGGTTAGCTTGCTGGCCCCAGAAAGAGGATAAGATGCATGCCACACAGACGGTCCTACTAAGTCAAGTCCCCAGAGGTGTAGTATGCATTACATAAATATACATCAGTTTGCTTATGCATTCATTCCTTGGTAGACATTTGGCTATGTTAATGCCCTACCCCCGTTCTGGCTCCGGTTTTTGGCTATTAGTAGTAAGCCTTCTATGAGCTTCTGTGTTCCAGTTTTTGTGTGGATATATATTCCCAAAGTATCTCATTTGGGTTTTAAATATCATTTCTCTGATGGCTTAGGTTGTTGAGTACGTTTTCGTGTATCTTTTTTTGTGAAATATGTACATAAACATTTTGCTCATTTTTATTGGGTTTTTGGCTTATTAGATAGTTGTAAGCTTTCATTCACTCTGTGTGAGATATATTCTTATAGCCCTCATTTGCATTTAAAATTCTTAATGTTTTTTTTTCGGAGTAAAAGAATGCTAATTTTCATGAAATACAATATACAAATTATTTTGTTTTATGGTTTTTACTTTTTGTGTACTCCTAAGAAAATTTTGCTTCTCCCAAAGTCATTGTTTTTTAGTATATTTTATTCTAGAAATCTTTACAATTTTCTTGCTGCATTTAGGTCTATGATACATTTCAACTGAATTTTTGTGCATGATGTTAAGTCAAGTGTTGAAGTTTATCCCTTTCCGAAGGAATATCCAATTGTTCCACTGAACTTTGTTGGGTGCCTTTGTCAAAAACCTGACCATATGTTATGAGGGTCTGTTTCTGGACAATCAGTTCTGCTTTGCTGATCTACATATCTCTCTTTATGACATCACACTCTGTTACTGTAGCTTTATATTAGGTACTTAAATCTGTAAGTTTAAGTCCTCCAGTTTTATTTCTTTTCAAAATTGTTGAATTTAAATATAATATTTACAATTAGTTAGCCAACATCTATGGAAAATCTTGCTTTACTTGATTTTTTCACATGCACTTGAAAAGTGTTTGTATTCTCCTATTGTTAAATGGATTTTTCTGAATAAATAGATTAAGTCATATTGGTTGACAGTGTTAACCAAGTCCTTCATATAGTCCCTGATTTTCTCCATATTTTTTTCTGTCCATTTCTGAGAAGGAATGTTGAAATACTGAATTTCTGAGTGTTTCTATTTCCCTTTCAGTTTGTCAGTTTTGCTTCATGCATCTTGAAGCTCCATTATTGTTTGCATGCACATTTAGGATAGTTATAGATACTTGAGGAACTAAGGTAAAAACTTCTGCACAGCCAAGGAAACAGTCAAAAAAACTAAGAGGCAGCCCACGGAATGGGAGACACTACAGATAAAATGACACTACAGATAAAAGACTGGTATCCAAAATCTAAACTCAATACACGAGAAACAAATCAAAAAATGGGCAGAAGATATGAACAGACACTTTTCCAATGAAGACACACAAATGGCTAACGGACACATGAAAAAATGTTCAAAATCATTAGCCATCAGGGAAATTCAAATCAAAACCACTGAGATACCACCTTACGCCAGTTAGAATGGCAAAGATCGACAAGGCAAGAAACAATTGCTGGAGAGGATGTGGAGAAAGGGGATCCCTCCTACATTGTTGGTGGGAATGCAAGTTGGTACAGCCACTCTGGAAAACAGTGTGGAGGTCCCTTAAAAAGTTAAAAATTGAACTACCCTATGACCCAGCCATTGCACTACTGGGTGTTTACCCCAAAGATACAGACGTAGTAAAGAGAAGGGCCATATGCACCCCAATGTTCATAGCTGCATTGTCCACAATAGCCAAATCATGGAAGGAGCCGAGATGCCCTTCAACAGATGACTGGATTAAGAAGCTGTGGTCCATATATACAATGGAATATTACTCAGCTATCAGAAAGAACGAATTCTCAACATTTGCTGCAACATGGACGGCACTGGAGGAGATAATGCTAAGTGAAATAAGTCAAGCACAGAAAGACAATTATCATATGATTTCTCTCATCTATGGAACATAAGAACTAGGAAGATCAGTAGGGGAAGAAAGGGATAAAGAAAGGGGGGGGTAATCAGAAGGGAGAATGAAACATGAGAGACTATGGACTATGAGAAACAAACTGAGGGCCTCGGGGGGGGGGAATGGGATAGACTGGTGATGGGTAGTAAGGAGGGCATGTATTGCATGGTGCACTGGGTGTTATACACAACTAATGAATCANAACTAATGGAATCATTGAACTTTACATCGGAAACCGGGGATGTACTGTATGGTGACTAACATAATATAATAAAAAAAACATTAAAAAATAAATCTAAAAAAAAATACTTGATGAACTGACCTTTATCACTGCCAGTTGTCTCTCTTCATCACTGGTAATATTCCTTTTTCTGAAGTATACTTTGTCTGATATGAATACACAGCCATTCCAGCTTTCTTATCATGGTACTTGCAGAGTACGTCTTTTCTATCCTTCTACTTTTTACTGATTAATGTCTTTATCTTTAAAGTGGAAATCTTGTAGAGAGTATCTAATTAGGTCTTGTTTTTCATTCAGTAGACCAGTCTCTGCATTTTAACTGGTTTAGAGCACTCACATTATCAGTATGGTTTTGCTTGAATCTCCCATCTTGGTATCACTATTTTTCTTTTTTTCCTTTCTTCGTCTTTCTTTTCCTTTTTTTTTAGACTATTTTTTTCTGTTTCATTTTGTTTTCACTAGTTACTTATCAATTATATTTTTTCTTATGTCCATTTTTAAATTTTGTTCAGTTTTTTATTTTAATTCCAGTATAGTAAACATACAGTGTTTCAGGTGTACAATGTAGTTATTCAACAATTCCCTACATTACTCAGTGCTCATCACAGTAAGTGTGCTCTTAATCCCCTTCACCTATCTCATCCATCCCCCACTCTCCTCCCCTCTGGTAACCACCTGTTTGTTCTCTATAGCTAGGAGTTTGTTTCTGGTTTGCTTCCCTCTCTCTCTTTTTTCCATATGCTCAATTGTTTTGTTTCTTAAATTCCACATATGAGTGAAATCGTATGGTATTTGTCTTTCTCTGACTGGCTTATCTCACTTAGCATTATGCTCTCTAGTTTCATCCATGCTGCAAATGGCAAACTTTCATGGCTTTTTTATGGCTGAATAAATTCCATAATATATATATATTATACACACACACACACACACATTTAAAACCCATCTTCCTTATCCTTTCACCTACCAATGGACACTTGGACAGCTACCAAAATTTGTGTATTGTAAATAATGCTACAATAAACATAGGGGTGCATTTATCCTTTCAAATTAGTGTTATTTGTATTCTTTGGGTAAATACCCAGTAGTGTAATTACAGGATCACAGGGTGGTTCTATTTTTAACTTTCTGAGGAACCTCCATACTGTTTTCCACAGCAGTTGCTCCAGTTTGCATTCCTACCAACAGTGCACAAGGGCTCCTTTTTCTCCGTATCCTCGCCAACACCTGTTGATTCTTGTGTTGTTGATTTTAGCCATTCTGACAGGTGTGAGGTTATATCTCATTGTAGTTTTGATTTGCACTTCTCTGATGATGAATGATGTTGAGCATTTCTTCATGTGTCTGTTGGCCATCTGTATGTCTTCTTTGGAGAAATATCCATGCCTTCTGAGTACTCTTTCTTATATTTTAAATGTACATTTTTTTACTTGTCATATTGTGCCTTCAGGTAGTACCATAATGTCTCACTTAGAGTAAGAATTTAAAAACAGTATACTTCCACTTTTCCTTCCTAGGTTTTGTTCTGTTTTTGTCATCTATTTTATTTCTATATATCATTATAAATCTTATAATACGATATTTTTAATTTACTTTAAGCATCTAATTTTCTCTTAGCACATGAACAATGAGAAAGATTTTCTACTTTTACATTTACCCACACAATGACTATTCCTGGCACCCATCATTCCTTTATACAGATCCAGCCTTCTATCTTTTATTATTTATCTTCTGCCTGAAGAAATTTGTTTATCATTTCCTCTAATGCAGGCCTGCTAGTGTGCCTCCCTGATAGTTCAGTCATCTGTAACCCAAATATTGCCTAAGTTTTCTTCTGTTTATTGATTGCATTTTTTCCTGCTTATTATGAACTGAATATTTATGAACCTCTAAAATTCATGTGTTGAAATCTAATCCCCTGTCGTGGTATTTGCAGATTGGGGCCAGGATTAGTTAGGTCAGGAGGGTAGAATCCTCACGCATGGGATTAAGGTCCTTGTAAGAAGAGGCCAGAGAGCTGGTGAGCTCTCTGCCCTGTGAACCTTGAAGAGGGTTCTCATCGTGCCGCAAGTCTGCACTACGCGAGAAATCAATTTGCTCTTCGTAAGGCACCCATTCTAATGGCAGTTCGTTATCGCCATCTGAACGAAGACTGCTTCTTGGCATAGCAAGCAACTTTTTACTAAACATTGAATATAGTAAATGTTATCTCAGTAAGCATCTTGATTTTGTTATTTTCTTTAATGGTTACTGGGCTTTTCTTGGCAAGCATATATATGACCTATAGAATATTTGATTTCCCTACCCTCTGTAGCTCTGTGAATTGTTCAATTTACAATGTTCTGGTCACTATTTTCCTGACTTCTTGTAATTCCTATGTATGTGTGGCCTAGTACTGAGTGAAAATTCAAAGGAACCATGATGCCTATTTCTGGACAATTTTTCTGCATGATTTTTTAAATTTCCAGAATAATGTTCTGGAAATTCCAGACTACTCTGCATCCCTAACTCTGATCTCATTCTCCTCATCTCAGCAGATCCAAGCAAGTTCTGTTTGGATTTTCTCTCCCTGTGCCTGCACTCAAGTTTCATCCAAGTAGTTGAGACAACTGTGGGGTTCATATTATTTATTTCATTTTTCTCAAAAGTCACAGACCTGTGCTGGTTATTGTATAATGTCTATAAACACATTTGTCAAGTATTCGAATTTCTTTGCGATTGGTGAAGTCTATATCTAATTACCCATCATGGTTGGAAATGGGAGTCTATATATACTTCTTAAGTGTATCTTTCTCAATTCTCTCTGCTTAATAATTATATTATTATAAGTTAAACTTACTGAAAATTTAATAAAACATTGAAGAAAGGTTTCATATTTGCAGTTAAATTACCCATAAATAACTTTTCTATAACTCAACTGTATCCAAATCTTTAAAACCTCATTCAGTGATTTGTTATTCACTTTTTAAGTGTCCACCTTTCTTTATCCCATGAATACAGCCTCATTATACAACGAGTGAGGTACTTTGAATAAATGTTTTGGATGAATGACGTTATTAACAAATGAACATATGAATGGAAAATATCATGAACTGATCCAAATACCTTTATGTTGATGTATTCTGTTTGGGACAAGGGTGGGGAAGAAATATTAAAAAGGTAGTAATACTTAGTGATCATCTAGCATAGTTCCAGAAACTATGATTTTTACGTTTGCTCAATTCTCTCTGCTTAGTAATTATCCAGTTCCTGGGGCACTGGGGGGCTCAGTCAGTTACGCATCTGCTGTTGGCTCAGGTCATGGTCTCAGGGTCCTGGGATGGAGCCCCAGTGTTGGGCTCTGTGCTCAGCAGGGAGTCTTCTCCCATTCACTCTTCCTCTGTGATGTCTCTCTCAATAAATAAATAAAAACTTCAAAAAAAAAATAATAATTATCCAGTTCTTTTAATACTCCCTTTCCCCATTGTGAAATATCATCATAAGAATGATTTATTCTTAGATAACAAGATAGTCCACCAAATTGTGTTCTCATTAGTTTTTTATGGCATTAAATGATACATCAAATAAAAATAATAAAATCAATGTTTCTTTTTTTTTTAAATGTATTTTTATTTTTTTATTTTTTATTTTTTTTAAACATTTTATTTATTTATTTGACAGAGATAGAGACAGCCAGTGAGAGAGAGAACACAAGCAGGGGGAGTGGAAGAGGAAGAAACAGGCTCACAGCAGAAGAGCCTGATGTGGGGCTCGATCCCGTAACGCCGGGATCACGCCCTGAGCCGAAGGCAGACGCCCAACCGCTGTGCCACCCAGGCGCCCCAAAATCAATGTTTCTTTGGGACAAATTTAGGGGTGCGTAAGAATACATGTTAATATCCCATGGAGCAAAGTAGGTCTGCAAGTCCCTCTATAACTTAATTGCATTAACCTATCCAATTTTTTTTTTTTTTCTGTCAACCCACTGTAAGTAACCAGTTGACACTGGGAGGGGTTCTCATTAGTTCCATTCCCTTAATAATAACATTAGCTCAAATTATTTCTGTTTTTGGATTTAAATTGGATGAAATTATAACAGTGTACTACATATTTATTCAACTATAAGTCATCCTTATTTATTCCAGGTTACACACCATTTTATTGTTTTTACATATGATGCTTAAATTAAACCTCACCTGTAAGGTGCATAATAACGACTCAGTTGTACAAACGAAGTCACAGTTTTTAGAGGTTACCTGACTTCTCAAGTTTACACAGTTGGTTAATAATCAAGGGAGGATTTACAAATGATTGGAATTCCAAGTCTGACCCCTACTGATAATTTTAAAAGGGCTTTTATGTTAAAACAGATTTAATTTAAAAGCTTCTTCCCCCACTCATTAGAATTATGACCCTGAACCAAATAGATAATGTATTTGTCACAGTTTCTACTTCTGCAAGAGGGTGATAATATTATTAGCCTCAAGGGTTGTTTCAAGAGTTAAGTAACATAACATTAATATGAAAGTATCCAACAATATTTCTGGCATGCTCTAGGCACTCGATAAAAAACAGTGTGCTGGATATCGTCCATTTGTTTCTCAAGGTCTACTCTTTGCTCTTCTGCTCTCAACTCTGGAGCCTGATATCTATCAAAAAAAAGGACAAACACCAGAGCTTGAGTCGAGTTAATGTTGATAACCTTAAGAAGATCAGTAAGAGACAAGTAAGAATCAGGATATTTATTCCATTCCCTTATTTCTTTGACTGAAGCCTCTTTACGATCCCTCAAAGTAGCTTCTTGTAAAGATTCTGCCTCTGTTCTGGCAACCTCTTAGAGATTCCCGATGCTCAGGTTTCCTGCACTATCTACCTGGTGGTTTCCATTTGCATTATCCACTCATTTGTAATTAGATCCTTTGTCAATAAACCTCTTTGAATTGTTCTGATTTGAGGGTTCCATCTGTTTCCTGTTGGGTACATAGCTGGCGTATTTTTCTAGTCTTCTTATTTCCATTATACTACATTGTTGCAGAAAAATACGAATCAGACTGACGAGAGACCAAGTGACACTCGGAGAAGTAGGAGAACTGGGATTTATTTTACCCCGGCGGACCCAGACGAGCTCCTGCTCCAAATTCTGGGCCTCTGGGCAATGGGGTTATTGGGCTTTTATAGGGGACTACAGGCAGTCAGGTTCCAAGGGCTATGCTGACTGCTGGTAGGTGGGTTTGAACTGGGGGAGTGCGGACTGCTTTAGGCGGGAACAGTAGTGCAGGGAGCCTGTGGGAGGAAGCCTGTTTACAGGAGCAGAAACGGCTGATTATCGCTTGCTCGCAGTAGGGCTTCTGGTTTTCTCTAGCGTATTGTTAGTAACTTTCCATCTTCTGGGGTCTCCTGGCCTGGGCCTGCTTTGGGCAGTTTCCCTCTTCACATTTCTTTCATTTTTTCAGAGTTTTGAATACCTTAGGTCATGCCAATTAATGCTCAGATTACTTGTAAAATTAGGGGGGCATTAAAATCCTAGTTGCAAGAATTAGTGATGTGGTTGTGGGATATCTGTGAGGTAAGGTCCAGAGCTGATGACCAAGAAGGAATTCTTGAGACCTCTTTGGTGCAAAAAGGTGGTTTATTAAAGCACGGGGACAGGACCCGTGGGCAGAAAGAGCTGCACCGGGGTCATGAGGAATGGCCCATTATATACCCTCAAGTTGGGAGGGGGTTAGGGATAGCATAAGTCTCTAAAGAATTTTGGAAGCAAGGTTTCCGGGACCTTGAGGGGGGTCTAGCTATTGTTGGGAAAAGGTCATTTATTACCTTCCAATTAAACCTTAGTCAAGGGACCCTTCAGATGCATATAGGTGGGCCATATGCTTGGGGGATGATTGCCAACACGTATCTTAGGGGGTAGTTAGAGAGAAAGGAAGTTTCCAAAGGAATTTTTATATGTTACAGTAGATTTACAGGGTCCCGGGGGAGGGGGTCAGGCTAGGATCGCCTTTTGCCCTTAGCAAAGTATTAACATTGAGGCAGTTGAGTCCCTAGAGGAATGTCACTCGGCCTGTTTCAAAGATTTGTCAGTGGGCTATAGGTAGTAAGGAAATTTAATAATTTTTCTTCTGCCTTTGTTTCCCATATCATTAGGAGAACCAAAAGAGATCATGTATGTGAAATATGTTTTCTTAGTAGAAAAAAAATAGAATAATTTTATCTTTTTATTGAATCTAACATATTATATCTTAGTAATGTTTTATAATTTTATATATTTGTGGATGTATATAAATGTGTGCATATATATACACGTGTGTGTGTGTGTATATATATATATGCACAAGCATTTGTTTAAACATATATGTGCTCTTCTATCTACCCATATGTATTTATCTACCTATCTACCCTAGAGGGAGAGAGAAAGAGAGGAGGGAGAGAGAGAATAATAGAGAGACAGAGAGGATTCCCTGAAGGATGTCCTAAAAACTATCTTTAGTCAAGATGTTCACTGTGGTAGTGATGNCGCCCCCGGGCCCCACTTCTGGGTGGGACATGTGTGACATTCTTCCAGGAAGCTCCCAACTGTCTTAATGTTAATGCCTTGCTAGAGGGGAAAACAACCTTAACTTGACGAGGGCAGGGCCTCGGGTATCCGGTAGGTCCTCTTTAGCATATGAAAACCCTTTGGAAACCTCCCTTTTTCCTTACCTCCCCCTACCCCGTGGAATATAATCAACCACCCCTCACAACCAGGTGCAGCAGCTCTTTCTGCCCACGGGTCCTGTCCCTGTGCTTTAATAAACCACCATTTTGCACCAAAGACGTCTCAAGAATTCTTTCTTGGTTGTTGGTTCTGGACCTCACCCCACTGAAGCTCACCTATATTCCAAAAACCGCGTCAGTAGTTAATTCTTTAAATTAACCATGCCTTTTCTTTTCTTCTTAATAAGAAGGCAAAAACAGATACAAGGAAAGTATATCATTCCTATATCCTTATTTCAATATGAAGCCATGGAAAACGATGGTAGTATTTAAAAAAATTAGCTTAATGTCTTGAGCTAATTCTTTGTATTACTAAAGTAATACAAGTGTAACTACATTTTTTTGGTTTTCATTCAACGTTACAAAATATTCATCATTTATCATTAAAATATGCTGTAGAACTCTTTCATGATAATACATAAGTGAGTCTCTTGTTTTCATTTATTTGAAGAAACAGTCAATCACCATTTCTGTTTAAAGTTTGCTATCATTTGTAGGAAATGAGTGCCCTCTTCTGGTTCTTGGAATAAAATTGTTGATCAAATAATGCTACGTCTAGCTGATTCATTTTCCCTTTATATTCTAATTTCTCTTTGCAGAGGTATTTAATAAAATCATGTGCATTTTGCTGTTTTATCCCCTGACACAGAAACATAACAGATAGCCATTACTTCTAAACAATCGCCACTTCTTGTTCGTAATCTTACTGATCTTTTTCTGGGGCACAATATAAAAAGTTCCTAATGTTTTTATTCCTTGGGTTGGGGAACCAGGTTTTAAGTATCAGATTTTGAGCAAGAATGTAATATTTTCTTTTAACTAGTTTGAAGGAAACAAAAAAAGAAGGACAATGCAGGGAAGGTTGCTACACTTAGCAACTCAAGGCAGTTTTAGTTATTTGGATGATGTAATAGGAGGATACTAAGAACACACCCTCTCTCTGTCACACACCTATGCAAACACACCTATCAGATGCCTAAAAATAATTATTATTTTTAAGTTATTTTTTACTAGTAATTTGTTCACTTATTTTACTCTATATACTCTTTGTCTGTGGTAACCCTAAGTGCCCTTCCTTAAAGAAAGAAGGGAAAAAAAAAACCCCACAAATGAGAAGCAAACATAAAAACACAGACTGTGGGAGAATAATATTTTTAAAAAGAGGGGTGTGTTTGGTTTCTATTGTCATCTTCAGAATAGCCAGGGATTCCTCTGTCTTTTGCAGCTGATCAACAGTCAGGATCACAGTCACTTTTGACATGATCGGAATATGCTGTCAAAACATTGTGGAGTCACAGTCAAGAATTACATCTTCAGCAAGCTATCTTTTGAACCCATGCATTCCACATGGGAGGCTCACTTTATTTTAATAATTAGCAGGTCAAGCCAGAAAGTAAATGGAATTTCCACATTTTGCTCTTAGAATCTAGAATTTAGATTTTTAAGTCAGTGACCTGTGTCTATGCAAGGAAAATTATCTTAGAATTTTGACTAGGAAGTATTCTCACACTAAGGTAGGTGGGGTTTCGTGCCCAACAGAATAACCTTCTAGGACAACCAAAAGGATCAGATGGTTGTTCACTTCTACTTTTCTCTTTGTTTATATAAGCAAAACCCTGGTGCTACTGAACCGGTGTAGGCAAGAAGGGAGAGAGGAATTTATTGGCAACATTGAATAAAAACTCAGTTTTTAATGGAAAAGTAAGAAAATGCAATTTCCATATTTTCCTTATCAATATTCTTAGATACTTGAGGAGAGCCAATATTGATGAAATCATTTTTCATTTTAGGGGTTGATTCTCCCAGATTAGAAAATGGAGATAATTATTCTGGTAACTCAGATCTAAAGGGAGAGCTTTTCAGAAACAAAACAGAACTGGGATTACCTTGTCTTAGTTCCAGTTTACACCAAGATTGTGAATGAGTATTGTTCTCATCATTTTATTTAGCAGAAAAGTATTGCTGAAAATCACTCCGTATGAAATGAAAATTCACCTGGCTCTGTGCTCTTTAATATTTTAACTAATCATTGAAGACAAAAAGTCCTGAGTGGCTTAGGCTTTTAAAAACCTGGCTGTGGGTGTCAGAAATCAGAGCAGCAATCGATGGCACTGCAAGATCAGAAGTCTCAGAGGCGAATCCTGCTTTTCGTTTCCCCCCAGCCCCCTTCTTGCGTTTGACAAGGACTGTCAGGGAGCTGGGGGAGGGGTGAGGTTGGAGAGAGAATCACAACTGCCGAGGTAGGTACCTGATGCCCTTGCCTCCTTTTCCTGGAAGGAATCCTGGAATGTGTTGAGGAAAAGCAAATGGCCAATTTACTACTAAGATTCTGCTCAAGGCACATGGAACTGTCCCATATAATTTGAATCAAAAATAAAGGAAGTTCCACCCCGACTTTTATCAGGGGTTTCTGCTGTTTGACTTGGGGCTACTGATAATTGAGGTCTTGCTGTTGAGAGAAAGCTCGATGAATGCATTTGTCATTAAGATAAGTGTTAGTTTTTTGCATAGACAACCCTCAATCACTTAAAAAATGCACATTTTTCTGTTTTTTCCCCCAGAAAGCTGACACAAAGTCCTTAAAGCATTTTTTCTTTCTTTAAACCTGAAATGGAGAGTCTGTTTTATAGCAACAGATTTATTTAATTTACTTTTTATTTTGTAAACCCTTCAAGGCTGAACCCTGCTTGCACAAAACTCACCTTGCCTCGGCTTGACTAACCCACAGCCATGACTCATCTTTAACAGTGGCAGCTTTTGAAGCACATTCCAGCCCTGCTTTTCCCCACAGCTCTCCTAACCCTCTTTCACATGACCATGAAGATGCTTTAAATCCAACAGAAGATGTTTCTGACATTTTTTTCAAGGCTATAAAACTATTTCCAGGTCCAGGAGTGGGGAATGATATGTGGACGCTTGGAGAAAGTCAGTGGTTATCGTTTCTCCTTCTAGCTAGCTACTAAGAAGGGTCTTAAAAATCTCAGCATTCTAGAAAAATATATCCAAAGAAGAATTAATTGCATTTCTGATACAGTATTTTCAAAGGTAAAAAAAATTACGAAATCAGTTTCAGAAGATAAACTTTTACTGAATCTGGATTTAGAGAATATTTTTTTAAAAATGTTTAATGGCTCAGAGAAAGTGTAGAATATTTCAGCTTTATTTTCTAACTAATAAGGATTTGTTTTCTCTTATCTTTTTCTTCTTCCTTTGTTGGTGACCAAGAGCAGAACTGACTTATTTAAATATAAAATTTAGTCGCACATGTGATGTTAAAGAATTTCTATTATCAGGAATCATGGTGGATCATTATCACAGAAACCACAGATGTGAATGAGAAACATCTTTCTTTCTTCTTCTCTTTCTCCTCCCCCTCTCTCCCATCCCCTCTTCTTCCTTTCTTTTCTCTTTTCCTTCCTCCGTCCCTTTTCTTTCTCTCTCTCCCTCTTTTATTTTCTTTCTCATATATAGTCCATAAGCATCTTTGAATTCTTTATTCTTGAAGAATAACCACACGTTGTTTCTTCTAAATTTCCTAATTGTTTCTATCCATTGACTTTTAACAAAGAAGAGTTGCCTTAGTGATGAGGCTGGGGAACATCAGTGAGGTTCAGTGGGGAAAGAATTCTTGAGGTGTCTTTGGTGCAAAATGGTGGTTTATTAAAGCATGGGGACAGGACCAGTGGGCAGAAAGAACTGCTGCACTGGGGTTGTGAGGAATGGCCTGTTATATACCCTCAAGTTGGGAGGGGGTTAGGGATAGCATAAGTCTCTAAGAAATTTTGGAAGTAAAGTTTCCAGGACCTTGAGGGGGCTATCTACTGTTGGGAAAAGGTCATTTATTACCTTCTAATAAAACCTGAGTCATGAGACCCTTCAGATGTATAATGGTGGGTCATATGCTTGGGGGATGATTGCTAACACGTATCTTGGGGGTTTAGAGATAAAGGAAGTTTCCAAAGGAATTTTTATACGTTAAAGTAGACTTACAGGATCTTGGTGGAGGGGAGGGGGTCAGGCTAGGACTGCCTTTTGCCCTTAGCAAAGTATTAACATCGAGGCAGCTGAGTTCCTAGAGGAATGTCTCCGTGCCTGTTTCAAGGACTTGTCAATGGGCTGTAGGTAGTAAGGAAATTTCATTGTCCTTTAGGGCAGCCAGGAGTGCCTGAAGAATGCGGCATACGTCCCAGGGGGAGGGGGTTGCAGGGGGTCAGCTTCTGCTTTGTCTTCAGCTTCCCTTCCATTCCCTCATCATTAGGATATATGAAACGTTCTGTGTTTGAGAGAAGCAGGGAAATTAGGATTTTTCTGCCTGTTTTCCAAGTTGGCGTGTTCAAGGAGAAATGTATAAGGATGGTATTATATAAAACAACAGACCTGAGATGGATTCTCCTTTGCACATAGAATGAACTTAATTATGCATCAATCTTAGGGAATTGAGTGAAACTAAAGAACTGACTTGAGTCATTATTCCTGTATTAATTATAAGTAGTCTGTCTCTGGAATTGCACTGTGTACAGCAATATTACCTGAGATTTTTTTCCACAGAAGGATACAGGGTCTAGATTTCCTGTTGAGAATTTTTCTAGTCTACTGACTATGGCATCGAAGGTATTACACCTCAATATTTCACGCAATAAAATTATGTGGAAAGAAGACTAGGTAAGATTTGAACTAGTAGCTGTAGAAAAACAGAGCTGTCTAAAAAAGATGTAGAGACAGTAGGAGACTCCTCAAGGAATGGAGAAAGAAGAAAATAATAATCCCTTTCCTTGTCTATAATAAAATTCTGACATTTTCTCTTCCAGGTTACTCCAGGAAAATCATGATTTTTTTTTTTTTTATAGCAGTAGCCACAGGCTTCTTATTATAACTTAATTCTGTAACAAATTTTCCTGGCATTTAATGCTATCATAGATTTCCCTTGAAATTATCTTATATATTAGAAGAAATTTAAAAAAAAATCTTGGCCCATCTATTAAAGGAATTAAGAAGATTCCCATCAAGATGTATAGGCTCAGATCCAGAAAATTTTATGGACACTATAATAACAATCTATCCTAGGACAGATTTAGTGGTAAACACCAGTGATTGTCAAATTTTTTCTCCTCACAATGCTTTTTTTGATGGAGCCCAGTGTGCCATATCTTACTCATCCTTGTAAACATATTAGAGGCAAGTGTAACTATTGGCATCTTCCTGTCACTAAGAATAATTATCATATCTGTGAAGACGAAGCTTCAAACCTCTATTCTAATTCTGCCCTTCTCTATCTATGAAACACATTCTTTATCATATCTTGCTTTAAAAAATAAAAAAAAAAATCACCTAGTTCTTGTATTGGAAAGGAATGAGCACAGATATTGGAAGTGGAGGGGAAGAGCAATAATGAGATGCTGTGATTTACAACTGCGAACATGAAGCGGGGTTTTGGATCGTAGCAGGTTAAGGAGAATGTGTGCAAAGGAACCGATGGGAGACAAGAGTGATCTGAGATGCAGATGGATTGGAAGGCGAGAGATGGATTATGCAGGTCCTCACAGGGCCTGCTTAGTATTTTTGTGAAAACTGATGAAACCCTACTTGTTAGTTGATTTCAAGCATGAGATTGGAATGATTAGACTGAGTTTTAAATAATTTTTTATTGGAATATGGAATGGCAGTTGGAAGGGGAAAAATAATTTCATGGAGAGCAGTTAAGAGGACACCTCAGAAATCCAGGTAAAAAGTATTGGAATTGGACTAGGTTGATGGCTGCAAAGATTGAAACGGTGAAGTTATGTAAAAGATAAAATCGGTGCAACGTGGGAAGTGAAGAAGATTACAGCACGGTACATGTTATGATAATGGTACATGTGGAGGGCTGAGCTAAGGTTAAGGCATCCAGGTAAAGAAATGGAGTGAGTCACTAGATGTCCGCTCCTATACATTTAGCATAGAAGATAGACCTGGAGACATAACTTTAGAAGACAATACTGTACTGGTGTTGATTTATGCCATCAGCATTTATGAGGGTCTGACTGGGATAATTATGATCAAGGTCACGCAGTAAGAAAGGGAAGTAAGAATTCTGAGGTACAAGGTGTAAGAGTCGAATGAGGCCAGAGTAATGGAGAGGCAGTTAGCTGAGAATCCACCAGGAGGCAGATGACGTGAGAATTTGCTCTTACAGGGCCATCCCGGCCCTAGCTTCCTATGAAAAGAGTTCTGTGCTAGTGAGATGAAACACCTGTGTTTCTCCATAACTGTAACTTTAGAAGCCCAGGCCATTTTTGGCATTTATTTCACGTGGATGTGCGTTCCCCTGAAGGGGAAGGATCCTCTCTGCTTTCTGTGGAGCCTGGAGCACCATCAGGTTAGGCTCAGAAGAAGTACAAGCTTCTCTTCCAATGTTGGGACTGTATTTTGGATAAGTCCGCAACAGAAGCAAACAGGACTTTCTGAGCACTTCCTGGATTATTCTACCTAAACAGCAAGGCAGGAGTAAAGAAAATCTTTTGGGCTGGGTAAGTATTCACGGGTATATTGACCAAGACTTTTTCAGCTGTGAGTTACTAAACTCAAACCAAATTAACCTTGGGCACCCGGGTGGCTCATTTGGTTAAGCATCAGACTTTGGATCTCAGGGTCATGAGTTCAAGCCCCATGTTGAAAAAACAACAACAAAAGCAAACAAACAAAAAAATCAACTTAATCAACACAAAACAGTTGCTGGTGAATGCAGCTGCCTGTGGCTCTCTGATATACAAAAGGTTGGGCAGTAAGTCTGGAATATTATCAGAGCCCATCCTCTCTTTCATATCATAGATTTATATGTCTTTGATCATTTTCTTCCTCAGACAGAATAAAATAAGTATTTCCTCATAATAACTCCTTAAGAGAAGTCCCAAGATAGGGACTCAGAGAGGCCCGGTTTAGAGAATGTTTCTATTCTAAACCAATTACTAAACCTAAGAGATTATATATTATTGTGTAGGTCTGGGCTGTATGTATATCCTTTTAACCTACCGAGACAGGCGGCTCCATAGGAAGGAAGCGCTCTATTATTAGAAGAAAGGAAAAAGGTTTTCTGGACAGATAGAAAATAATTCAAGCCCCTCAAACTAGGATCCTTACCGTGCCCTACCACCCCCTGCTCTGCCATGATTTTTCAGCATCCTTATCTTCTGTTCCTCTCCAGCGCTCTTGCCTTTCCTTAGATACTCTGAGGTGATCACAGGTCAGGACCTTTCGAGTGCTGTTACTTTTGCCAGAAAGCTCTTCTGCAGATCTTTTCACAGTGAAATTTTGCTCAGATTTCAAGTCTTCCCATCTAGGATCATTATCATAAAAATGCCAGCTAGGCACTTGTTTTTTAAAATACATTTTATACTGAGCAGATTATAAAATAGCGTGCACTTATTTAAAACTAACCAACTGCTGATAAGAATATACATCGGTGCAGCTGTGATCCCACCTCAAACTTAACACTAGGAACTGGGCATTTACTCTGCCCATCAGACCTGGCGGCGACCACAGCCATCTCCACCAGAGTCTCCAAGGCCAAGAACCAGAGCGCAGGTGGAAAGCGGCGAGCCAGCCCGGGCCCCCGCTGCTCCCCGCAGAGCGCATGCGCGGGAAGGAGCCTGGCGCGCAGGTGGGGTGTGTCCGCTCCCCCGCGGCGCAGGTGGGCACGATCCGCACCGACACCGCTGTCCTACTACCCTGTGATCTCCCGAGATTCACACTACAGCAAATCCAGTTAATTTGCTTACCGTCTCCTTGCTCTAAAACGATTCCTGAAAACAAGGGCTTGCTAACTCACTTTATTCTGTATCGAGCACCCGCATCACAGTGTCTGTCGCAAGTTGGCAGGTGTTTGTGGAATTAATGAATATGAATGATTCACCAACCCGTTTTTTTTCACCGCCTCTATTGTTTGCTCCTAAAACTATGGGACGGGTGGCTCAATTCAGCGCTGCAGTTTGCGGGCTCTCCTATTATCGTGAGTTCCCTTCTCATCTCTGATCCCAGAACCCGGGCTACGTGGACACCTGAAGCGGCACAGTTCTTTCTTCGCACTCTGTTCCTGCAGTATTGTGCTTTACGAAGCTGGCAAAACGAGTATTTTGGAAATGGCCTTGTCTATATTTCATAATGAAAATGTCACTTATATTATTATACATATTTCTATGCAGTGAAATGCAAGAGACAACTTTATCAGGCATTTGTGTCTGTTTCTATAAATACACTTCTGTTGGGAAACGTTCTCACCGTGGATCTCTTACATTTATGGACATCTGTGACTGTATGGTCAAGGATATTTCTATAGTAAATAGCCGTAAAAGAGGTCAGGGTTTGTCATCTGCTCAGTATGGTAAAAATAATGTCTCCCTTTGGACGAAAATTGGGCAGATTTCCTGGCAGCCCATTATAAAAGATTGAGGTTTCATAAATTCAGGATTTCTCAGCTGTGACACAAACTCACCGAGTGCGTAAGACCCACCTGGGCCGCTCTGCATCGTCCCTGTGGGAACTGAGGGGCAAGAGACCTTAGTACAAACAGGAAATTCATGCTGCTTGCTGTTCCATGAATAATAAGTCCTTTGTCTTTGACCTAGTAGTCTCATGTCTTCTGCCAGCATCTGTGAAAATGTGGCAGGCTAGCTTGTCTGCTTACAAGTAAAATCTCAAACCCATTATAGTTCTTGACACTGAGTTTTAATATCAGCTTCTAGTCCCCGCTAATGAAGTGCTGAGATAGCCTTGATCAAGGTTAGAGTCATTGATTCATTCTGCATCCCCCATGGCACGTCTCACGCCATTCTTGTCCCATTCATATCTATGCGTGGCTGTCTAGCTTCAGAGACCTAATTCTTTAATCACTGCTTTTAATTCATAAAATAGCTTCACCATGCTTTATCTCTGCCTACCTAAGCATATATAACCTACGACAATATTCTTTTATAAGGATGGTGATGGTGGTAGTGGTGAACTTTTTGGTCTAGTGGTGCATTCAATGAACTCGGAAAACGGCAGAGGTTTTTAAAACTATTATGTTAGAGAACATCTTTTCTGCCTTATAGAGTAGTTGAAATAGATGATTACTTTGCACTTAATACCATTAAACTCTACCCCACCAAACCAGCATTTTAAATTCTTAGAGTTTAATCATTTAATGCCCAATAGTGTGTGGGTTATAGTTGGGTCCCTCATTCTCCCTTTCTATCATTTGATCAAAAGACATTCAGAAGTTCCATTCATAGTGTTTGGTATTATTATTATGATTGCTGTTTTTAATATTCCTGTTTCCCCTTCCCAAATGTCCCTATCATACTAAGATAACTATTTATAATTTAGTATTCCATTCTCCTCTCTGCAGAGCTCTCATAACCAGCTCTTCCTAGATAAACTGAGTCTAATGAATAAGGAAGCATCGTTGGGTGAGAGGCTGCTTTTATTTAAATTCACGTCTTCTCGAACTGTCACCACACATTGCTTACCTGTTCTGCAAATATAAAAAAATTATCATTGTGTAAGATTATTCAGTCATTGCCTATATTGCATATAAATGAATTTTTATGGCCAGCTTTTTTCTGTTTCCTTCTTCTTTCGAGGAAGATATAGGATTCATACTCCTCCCCCCATAACTCTTGTTATGCCTGTGAATTAGGGTATTTCAGTGAATGATCATTAAACCATGGTCTCCCTGCCACACTAACCTGGTGTTAGAAGTGTGTATGTTCAAATCAGCCTAAGTCTGTGGTAGCTTAAGTCCTTCTATTGGAATGACAGCCAATCTGCAAACAATCAATGGTGTTGCTGCAACGTTAATATGATTTTACTATTCAGACAACAGACATAGTTGACCATGGGTATGTCAGTGATAAATCAGACTGAAAGTACAGCATTTGGGTTAGCATTTGTCAATCAGCAACTACAGGGACAAAATGAGCAACTCTTTTCAAAAGTAGTTAATCAAACGAGTGGTTGCAGACAATGTAAATTCTAGTTTCTAAGACTCTCAGGTAATAGTAACTTCCCCAGATCACCTTCCTTTGTATGTAGTTCTATATTTTTCACAAGTTATACTATTATTTAAAAATTACTGCAATCTGGATATAGAACATTTCCCTTACCTCAAAGAATTCCATTCTACCTTTTATTGCCGGTAGTACCTTCTGTTACATCCAGCCTTTGCAACCAATGACCTGTTTTCTGTCTTTGTAAGTAAGACTTTTTGAGGTTTTCTTAGAAATTATTTCTTCCATTTGGGATATTATCTTAGAAATCTATCCACGTTGTTGCATATTGCAGTAGTTTTTTTCCTTTTTATTAGTAAGTGATATTCCATTTTATGTATATATGCAGCACACAGTGATATGTTGATTTATTTTGGTTTTCTTGGTATTTTTCTGTATGGGTATCCAGTTTTTTCTGCTTCATTTAGTGAAAAGAATTTCCTTCCTCCATTTTTATCGCCTTGGCACCATTGCTGAAAATCAGGTGCGCTTGCAGGTGAAGAGGTACTTGTGGTCTCTATTCTGTTCCATTCATCTAAATATCTTCTGTTGCCAATGCCATAAGTTCCTGATGTTGAAGGTTTACAGTGAGTCTTGAAATCAGGCAGTTTGCATTCTCTTTTGTTGTTCTTTTTCTAGATTTTTATAGGTATTCAAGGCATTTCCATTTCTATTTGAGAATCAGCTCATCAATTTCTACACAAAAAACCTGTGGGAATTTTGACTGAGATTTCTTTGTATCAATAGATCAATTTTGGAAAATGGATGACTTGACAATATTGTCCTCCAATCCATAACCCTAGTCTATCTCTATTTAGGATTTAACTTTAATTTCCCTTAAAAATGTTTCTGCTTTTCTATGTAGAGGTTTGCACCTATTTTGTTAAAGCATCTCCAAATATTCTAAGTTTTTGTTTGTCTGAAAATGTATATATTCTGTCTACCTATGTGAAGGATGTTTTCACTGAATACAAAATTTCTATTGACATTTTTCTTTTAACAGTTTATACTTTTCTTTTTATTTTTTATTTCATCTCAATTGTCTGATCAGAAGTCAGTGTTTATTCTTACCATCGTTCTCCTATATATGTGTGTCATTTTTCTTCATATTCTTTTAATATTGTTTCTGCTAGCTTTGACTTTCAGTAAGTTGTCTCTGATTTGCTCCAGTTTGTGTTTAACTTTCTGTCCAGTTGACATCTAGCTAACTAGATGTCTAATTTGATATTTTTCAAAATATTTGAAAAATTCTTAGCTGTTCAAAAATAGTATTTATTTTACTCCACCCACTTCTGATCACACAGACACACACACACAAAACACACACACAAAACACACACACACATGCACGAAATAGCAGCCACATTTAGAGAAGTTTGGTTCTACGATTTACCAGCTATGCTCCATTGATTGAGCTAATTGACTATATTTACCTGTTTCTTTATCTATAAAATGGATAAAATAACAGAACTTAAACTTACTTAAAATTGTAATTCTCTTGAATATACTCATATGGCACTTACTGCGGTCTGCCAGGTATTCAAAGTTCTTTAAGAGGATTAACTCATTTAATCTTCGTAACAACACCATACGGTAAATACTATTATTAATCCCATTTAGTAAATGAGGTAATTTACCCAACGCTATACTCGTAGCAAGGAGCAGACATATGATTTGAATCAGGCATTTTGGCTTCTGAAGCCAGACTCTTAATTACCATACTGTATTGCTCGTGAATGAGTTAAACATGTTACACACTGAGAACAATACCTGTCACACTCAGTATGAAACACATTTCAGCTTTTATTATTAACATATGTATATTTTAAACTTACTGTTGGATCTGCTGTATTTATATGAAGGTTTTCCAAAACTTGAAGTTTAGAGTGTATAGGCTTTGAATAATTGTGGTGAAAGAATCGGTAGTCTAGCAAAATCTTTCCTCAGTACCCTGCGGGTCATCGGGCCGTAAGGAGGGCAAGCATGAAGGGCCTTCATGGATTTGTGCCTTCTCAAAGGCCAGCTGGGTGTGTGGCGCTTGTCTGATTGATAGCTATGGACAGTCAGTGCACTATTATATTTAGCCGAAAGTTAGTCAAAAAGAATTTAGTCTAGTGTAGGGATTCAGTGGGTCTGCAGAAACTCAGGACCTCATCATTAGGACATTTAAGAGTGAAAACCAGTTCTTCCAGAGCCAAGTGCTGTCGCAAGACAGTGAGTGAAATCAAGCAGGGGAAGGTTGTGTTTACAAGTTATGTTGCCATCCTGTTTTTTTTAAATAATATCTTTTGCCTTTTTAAAAATACTTGTCAAATAGAAATACATTTGGGTTAAATGGAAACACACAATTTTATTACAAAGTGTGGAAAAGAGAAAAGAAAACTCTGTTAAGAGGACTTATTCTGGTGAAATTTGATTACTAAAAAAATGATCACAATGTCCCCAACTCTAATGATTTCTCTTCCCTTTGTCTGTTCTCCTCTTTCTCATCTAAAGTAGTAGGGAGTGGGCATTTGAGGGACTTATGAAGTGTGTGAACCTTTTGCCACGAAGTTGTTTTCAATTATGCTGACTTCTTCATTACTTGTTAGATGCATTAAATCCGCTCTTCGCTTGTCCTCACGTGTGCTTGTGTACTCCAGTAATATGATATGTTTGCATAAGGAAAACTTTGTCTTTTTGTCTGTAAGCAAAACAAAGCTCAAAGTCTACCAGCATCAATGCTGGCGTGGTGTGGTAAGTGGTCCTAGCATTTATTTGGGAGTTTGAAATTTTAATTTTTAATCTTTCACTACATTTGGCTTCTTATATGACTCTGGGACAATTACACTCACATGACTCCATTTGGCTTCTTATAGGTCATGTGTCCTCATTTACAGAAATTTGCAGTTCTTTCGTTTGTAAAATGAGAGACCTGTGATAGAAATAACCATCTTCGGTACTTTATTAGTGAAGTGATTCAACTTCCGGTTTACTGTTCTTTGCCATTTGGATTATCATCACATGGAGATAGTGTATTCTCTGCATCTTTAAAGAAAATGATTGTTTGAATAATCAATAATTAGTTATTTTAGCATATGACTTGGTTTGGAAACCTTCTAGAATGATGACATGAGACCTTTAGATCCATTTCATACTTGTTACTCGAGCATACATGATAGGTATCATAGATATTTGAGGTTACTTATCAGAGAGATTATAAGCTTAACACATGATGGTTGTGGGGGGTGATATTCAGAAGTATTTTACAAACAAAATATTTATGCTGGTCATGTTTCTTCTTCCCTGTGCTATTATTTAAAGAAATGAGGATCTTCAAACAAAAATCCACAAAGTAATGTGCAAAAAGAAATAAAAGGGCAATTTTCACACATTCAAATCAGATTTTATTTTAATTTTTGGCTTTCTGTCAAATTTCTAAGCGTACTAATCTAAAAAGTTAGATTGTTTTTGTTTTTAGTGTCTATGTCATAATAAAACTCTTCAAAAGACTTTTTATTCAAATACTTAAACTGGAAAAATTTGAGTTTCTGAACTTCCAACAGCATCACTCTCTATTAATACTCTTCTATTCGACTCTAATTCTTCTTTCATTTTATTTATTAGTTTATACATTTTTCAAGATGCGCTTACAATCTTATTGTAGAACAATTATTTATTTATTTTAAAGAGAGAGAAAGAAAGTGCAGGAGGGGAGGGAAGGGGGAGAGGATCCCAAGCAGACCCCATGCTGAGCTCGGAGCTCTGAAAGAGGCTCCATCTCAGGACCCTGAGATCATGACCTGAGTCCAAGTCAAGAGTTAGGTGCTTAGCCAACTGAGCCACCTAGGTGCCCCTGATTTGCTTAAATTAAATCAATTTAGGATTCTGTTACTTGTAATCCAGGAGTTCCAACTGATTAAAACTGCTACATACATGGTTATGTTACAAGAAAAATAGAAAGTGCATTTTGTCTCCTCCAGTACAACTATATACGCATACAGGAATGCATAAAGGGAGAGTTTCTTTTTTCATCATACTTATTTTCTTTTAAATTCTCCCCTTATCAACAGCACATACCTCTGTTGATCCTAATACTTCAAATAGGACATGAAGATAAAGTTTAGTATCAGTAATTGATATTGCATTGTAATTTGATACTTTTGTAAATTTTGCAAAAATTTAGGGAATGTACCTTGACTTTTCTATTTTCTTTTACTACATGCTTTCTGATTTTTATGCACTTCTTCATTCATTAATATCTCCACCAGAGGGTGGCTATGACAAAAGAGATACAATCCTATTTGGTCCCTTTGTTACTTACTACAGGCTCCGATAAAAGATTTGGAGTTTGAGGCTATTGAAACCAATGAATGTTTATGAATACCTATGTATTTCTATTTTTCATGCACTTGGTTAAAATTGGAAATTGAGGGTAGGCAGAAATTTAGGATTTGGGGTTGTAATGGCAGATATTCCTACTCCTAAAATACTCCCAAGATATAGTAGCATGTATTAGTTTGCTACGGCTGTGGTAACAAAATACCACAGACCTGGCAGCTTAAACAATAGAAATGTCTGAGATCAAGGTGGCAAGAGGGTTGTATCTTCTGAAGCCTCTTTCCTTGGCTTGTAGATGGTCATCTTCTCCTCTGGGTCTCCTCAGTTTTCCCTCTGTATGTGTCTGTATCTTTTTTTGTTTTTAAATTTTGTATTATGTTATGTTAGTCACCATACAGTACATCCTTCGTTTTTGATGTAGTGTTCCATGATTCATTATTTGCGTATAACACCCAGTGCACCATGAATACATGCCCTCCTTCATACACATCACCGGCCTATCTCAATCCCCCACCCCACCACCCCCGCCCTCTGAAGCCCTCAGTTTGTTTCCCAGAGTCCATAGTCTCTCGTGGTTCATTCCCCCTTCTGTTTACCCCCCTTCATTCTTCCCTTCCTTCTCTTACCAATCTCCCTGCTATTCCTTATGTTCCACAAATGAGTGAAACCATTATGATAATTGTCTTTCTCTGCTTGATTTATTTCACTTAGCATAATCTCCTCCAGTCCCGTCCATGTTGCTGCAAATGCTGGGTAATCATTCTATCTGGTGGCTGAGTAATATTCCATTGTATATATGGACCACATCTTCTTTATCCATTCATCTGTTGAAGGGCATCTTGGCTTGTATGTGTCTGTATCTTAATCCCCTCCTATATAAGGACTGCTGTCATTTTGGATTAGGGTCCATACTCTAATAGCCTCATTTAAACTTAATTACTTCTTTAAAGACCCTGTCTCCAAATATAGTCACATTCTGAGGTAATAGGGTTAAGACATCAATATATGAATTTTGGGAGGTACATTTCAGTCCATAACCTTGTATAACACAAATTCATTTCTCAGATCAAATGTCCCCTCCTCAGAAGGTGCATTCACTTGAGTTTCGGTCAGAGCACCCTGTTTAATTTCCTCATAGCACTGAAATTATCTTGTGTGTTTATCTGATTGCTTGTTTATTCTGTCTCCTTCATAAGAGCACAGAGACCCTGTGGGACTGATCCCCTGCTGTATACCCAGCACCTAGATCAGTGATGACATATAATAGGCATTCATACATAATTATCAAATAAATAGCATTACTTGTAAGACAAAGATTCAAAATACTTTGACTTTGGAAATGATATTTTGAAAAAATTATTTGTTTCAAGCTTCAAGAAATTTTGTCAAATATAAGATAAATTTAAAACAAATCTCTTTTTCAAATATTTATATAAGAATTTATAAAAGTCTTTCAAATATTCTAGCAAATTCTGAAATATAGATGGAAAGGAAACCATATTTTACAAGTAGTAGACCACGTAACAGTCCTGCTAATTTTAATGTATGCGGATTAGTAAATGAATGCAGTAGGAAGTTTGCACCTGACTTCACGGCAGGCCATAGGGCTTAACTGAAATTTATAACAAGACTCATTTTTCTTAGTAATCACACAAAGAGAATTTAATCATTACTCTTAATCTCTATTTAAAAATTGTCTTTGTAAGCAGAGCATAAATTTTACAAACATGAATTTTTGACTCATATGAGAGAAAAATTTTCTGGAAATGGACATTCACGAAAGAATTGTTAAAGAATAGGCAGAAGGTATGACTTCCCAGTACTATCGTGCCTTTGGTTGGTCCTGCTCTTTCCAATATTATGGTTTTAAAAAGTCAAGGAGTGAAAATTCAAGCGGTTGGCCCACAGTAACCTAAACACCAGTGGTAGCGTTAGAAATGTCATCCAGATTGAAGCTATAATTACTCAATCATGTTACAGTCCAAGTATTACGTGCTCATGAATATTGTATGTTGTTACTTGGACAGCACTCTGAGCCAACAGACTAGGAAATACTATCATGAAGGTCACCCAAGTATTTTGGCTAAAATATGGTTTCCAGAATTCAAATTCTGTGTTGGTAAGGGGCCAGGGATAGAGCGAGTAGCTTCACTTTGGTTTTCTCTCTTTCTTTTTCTCTGCCTTATATGGTATTTCTTCCTGTCTGGCTCAATCTACCCTTACCCTAGTCTTCACCAGGACTCTGTTGGTTTTTAGTGGGCAGGAACCTGACTCAAAATGGCTAAAGCAAAAGCGAGTATAATTAGATGACTTAATTGGAGGAGACAAGGATGACTAAAACCAGCAGCTCAGATGATGTAATTAGGACCCTACCTTCTCTCTCTCTCTCTCTCAACTCTGTTTCTTTCCTTGTGGTAAACGTTCCAAGGATCTAAGTGGCAACTTACAGAAGTTCCAGTTTTATGTCCTGTTTGTATTTTTAGTGAGAATATTTTCCCTTCCCAATATTTCACACAAAATATGTGGAATTGGATCTCATGGACTCTGGCTCGTTACATGTCTTTTCTTGCACCAATCATTCCATAATACATGACCCAGCCCTGCAAGAGGCATGTGGACTAAGAGTGAGGTAAGGCAGACTCCAAATGGAAAACCACAGTGCTGTCACCATAAATAGTGGAAATGGATGCCAAGCAGTCAAATCCTTGAATGTCCACTAACAGGTCTTTCATTATTGAGTGTATGGTGAATCTGATATGAAACTTTTAAATGAATGAATGAATGAAACTTTTAAATGTTTTTGGAATGATGCGGCCTATTAATTCCCTATTAATTCCCTATTTGGCCTCTTTGAATTGTCTACAGACTTATATTACAGTTGTTTATGAACTTAACTTTCTATATTATGAAGATCTGTAAGACTAACTTTATCATCTTTATCATCATAATCCCTCCAATAGCCAGCGTCAGAATTCAATACATTTTCAATAACTGCTAACCTAATGACTTTTTAAATAAATCTTTATGTTATTATGAAAATAGGGAAAACATGATGGGCAGTAGGAAGTTCAAATTTATCAACTTCCACCTTGTGAGTAAGCAATGTTGTATACTGTTTGGATCAGCCCCTCCTTTTTTAAGGATTTTCTTAAA
This sequence comes from Ailuropoda melanoleuca, assembly GCF_002007445.2. Taxonomy (NCBI): domain Eukaryota; kingdom Metazoa; phylum Chordata; class Mammalia; order Carnivora; family Ursidae; genus Ailuropoda; species Ailuropoda melanoleuca. Next base: position 27,072,057 of record NC_048228.1, on the reverse strand, counting down.
ATAAATGGTGGGAATACCTATGGACATGCCCTCTCTCCTTGGAATATCCTAAAGCAACATTGTGGGCAGTAAAATGCATACTTAAGGGAAACTAGCAGATTGTAGATACACATATCTGGATACTGACTCCACAAATATAGAGAATGCCCTTTCTGTAAAGGTTTCTAAACCCTTTCTTTCCAACTCTGAATAAATTAATAATACCCATCACTTTCTCCTCTGTTTTCTTGCATCATAGACGTCTTGAACAACTTTGCCTTAACAAGAAAATGTGATCATTGCAAGCTATGTGGGTGAGTTTCTCCTACAATTTATCCCATTATTAAGATTGGAGCTCTTCATCAATATGTTGAATGCCTGAAACTAATATAACATTATATGTGAGTTATATGTCAATTAAAATAATTAATTACTTAAAAAGAATCAAAAGAAATAAAGATTGGAGCTATTTAAGTTTTTAAAAATAATGATGTTACATTTAAGTTTATCACACACCTAAGTTCTCTTACCACTTTCTATGCAGCGTAAGACTGCTTTTTGATAGTTTTATCTTGTCATTTGACATTATTTGACAAAGGAAGAATACTGAAGAAAACTCTGGTAATACTCACTACTAAGCTCTAACAATATCCATTCATTTATTAAAAATGTTTATTAAGTGCCTACTGTCTGTAGGCCCTGGGGCTTTGAGCAGAAATATGATATAGACACTGTGCTCTAGGATCATGAACCCACATTAGAATAAAAGACATGTACAAATACAGTGCTACATTGTAGGTCCTTTTTGTAGCACCATTTCAAATTCAACACATTAAATGATAAAACATTCTACCGGGCATCAGGAGATGGTAAAGCTATCTAGGGGAAGAAATTTCTTTCAAGGCAGTGAGAGGGAAGAGAGAAATGAAGATCTTGGCAAAGTCACAGAAACGACAAAAAAAGTTTGACCATCACACATTTTCCTGGAGCATTGATGGAAAATTAATCCCAACAAGAAAATTAGAGTGCAAACAATGTTTAACACCTATCTACATACATGATCTGGATCATGTTTTTCCTCCCATTAGCCATGCATCAAGGAACCAATGGAAGAGAAGAACCATTTCCACCTTGGTTCTTGGTCAAGGGGCTCTTTTGTAGCTCTGACCTTTCCTGAGTCTCTCATCACAGAAGTTAACACACTTTCTATTAGTATATCTCAGGGTGGGGAATTACAGAGAATAAAGATGAAATATTCAGCTTACTTATCTCAGCATTCTTTCACATTCCTAAGATATGTGACAAGGGAAGGGTATAGGACAAGAGAACATTTACACTGACTTCTCTTCTCCTTACAGGGGACTGGACCCTGTGTCTTTTGTGCTAATTGTTCATGATACCTTGTAAATACAGCACCTCCAGTCTCCTTCGGAAATCTTTCCGTTTGCCATTGGATGTAGTCTCAACAGGATTTTTCATCCGGGTCTCCTATCTTTCCCCTGGTGAAAGGGTAGGCGCCTGACCCAACCTAGGCCAATCATGCACAACTTCTAGAATTTTAAACTGTGTAAACTGTGGTTCAAGGTCTGAAAGACGTTGAAGCTAATTAATTTTGAGGACAGTGCCTTGAGAAAAGACAACTGGAATTTATATGCCAGGGAATGTTTTGGTCCCAGTACTTTCAGAAGCTTGAGGCTGCAACTTCAGGCCACCCACATCGGTCGTATGTAAAATTACCCCAGGGTAGTTTTTGAGGACTGCGTCTTTTTCATTCATTCTACTGATTGTGCCTTTTCTTCTTTACCTCAAACTTAAATCTTAGTGCGAATGATGACCTCTATAAAAACTTCTTAATGCTGGTTTTCCCCAGAATACATTATTCCCCAAACCTCTTGCTCTTGTGTCATTTTTTAATATTCCTCTCCTATGGCTTTCACACTATATAATTAGGATTCGTTAAGTATGTGGATGGTGAGTTCTTTTCAGGGTAGTTAATGCATCCTTAAAATTTTTATAACTTCTGTATATCTCATAGAGCTGTTCATATAGTGAAAACACGAAAAAGTTACACAAACATGTTTTTATAAGGTTATATATATTTATAAGATTATATATATTGTATACGTGTATATATATACATATATATATACAGATACATACATTTGCATATGTATGCAGAATAAGTATGTGAATAGAGTGTCTCCATGTGACAAGGGGCTATTTTCCCATACTGTTGTTGAATTGAAATCAGAAACTAATCTGAAGTAAAAATATCTTACCCTTCTTACCATTATAACTAACATTTCATTTTGCATTTACAAAGCTGTGTGGGTTATCTGAATAAACACAGTTACGAAGTCTGAAAAATAAGTAAGCATTAGCTCAAGAAAGAGTAGAAGATGTTTCAAATATTTAGTTTCCAGTGAGGGTAGCTAGTATTTTTCAGAGTTCTACAGATTTCAAAGAAAAAAAGAGTATGAGGCTTCAGCTGGCCTCATTCTATCTTGTGATAACTTATTTATAATTTATACCCTGCCTACTTCCAGAATATGAATTTTGAGGTTCCTTAAAATAAAAACGTACCTAATAGAACTGAATAAATCTAAAAAAATCACAAAATCATTAAACTTGGGAAGATGGTTTCTCCAATAATTTAAGTTTAAACTTCTTGCACCAACAAAAATGGAAATGTGATGGTTTGTAAAGTTCCATCTGCTCACCCGAAACTAATGTAACATTGTGTGTGAATTATACTCAAATAAATCTTTTTAAAAGAAATTACATAGTTATTGACTAATTTATGAATGTTTGACTTTAAATTCTTGACATTTATCACAAGATTTTTTAGTAAGGTCTGCAGTAACACAAAAGACATTTCCAAGCCTTTTAGTTGTACAATTTAAAATGCAAAGACAAAAAAATCAAGAAATTAAAAAATTAAATAACATAAAATTCAGTGACGATAATAGTGGGCAGAAGAGCACCAGAAGTACAAACGTTGTTGGTGTTTCTTTGGTATTTATTTTTAACAAATAAATTGTTGGTGTTTATTTTAAAAGGAACCGTATTCTAATGTTCATACTGTATCTTGTTTGTTTTCTTTTGGGCACAGTCATCTTCACATTATTGAATGAAAAAAAATTGTGTAAATCTAGTCAACAGAAACAACAATCCCATATTAATAATTTTACTAAGCTGAGAACCAGGTCATAAAATTATAGCAACATATTAAACAATAAAATATTACCACTTATACCCACAGTAAGTGTTCATATCTATCTGTTCACTATAACTGCTATCCATATCTCACATATATATTCTTTTTTAAAAAAGATACTTTATTTATTTATTTGAGAGAGAGAGAGCACAAGCAGGGGAGAGGCAGAAGGAGAGAGAAAGGGAGAAGCAGACTCCCTGCTGAGCAGAGAACCCAACGTAAGGCTCGATCCCAGGACCCTGGATCATGACCTGAGCTGAAGGCAGATGCTTAACCGACTGAGCCACCCAGGCACCCCACACATATATATTCTTTGAATGCATAAATCAGAAGCAAAGTACAGTAAGGGTCATTGCATAAGAGTCAATATTAGCATATTTGAGTAGAAATGGTTCTTTAAATTTGATATGCATACATTGGTTTTGGTAGAAGCAGCTTTGGGTTGCCCAGCCCAGATTCTTTCCCCTGGGCCACTGCACTCATGTTTGTATCTCCAGAGAAGTGCCCTTGGCCTGGATATGCTTGGAAGATTACAATATTCCTCTCCTCACAAGACCAAAGTCTGGCATCTGCAGAGCACAAGGGGTAGGAGCCCAGCCCTTGTTTCTCAGGACAAGGCAACTGTGCTGGGTCAACTGCAATACACACACATACTCCGGGGCTCCTGAAAGGTCTCTTCTTGGAGAGAATCAAAGGTAGTAGTAAGAGTAGTCATCAGAATAGTGTAATTTTTCATTCACTCTTGTATCAGGTGTTTCCTAATAAAATGCAGATTTGGTTCTTCCATTTGAAATCCATTTAAAAAACTCTATATACCTTATGAGTAAATGACATATAATTTTATTTTGTTAAACTCTTAACTAGCACTCACTCTAACTCATATGCATAGCAATATAGGAACTATTTAATCACAAATATGCTTTTATCCAGATAATGTGAAATGTTCTAGCCATGAATATTTAGGGACTTAGTCCTAGCCTAGGTAATCATCATTTTTTTCTGTAAAACTGATGCCTTCAGAGAAAATCTGTATACAACACTTTATAAATTATTATTGCTTTATTTAAGCAATCTCTACACCCATTGTGGGGCTCAAACTCACGACCCGGAGATCAAGAGTTGCAGGCCCTTCTGCTTAGCCAGTTGGGTGCCCCTACCACAGTGTTTTTTAAGTCTGGATTCAACTGTGCCAAAATCCTGACTTCTTTTCGTTCCAGTAAGTCTGTTGACTTCCGCATCTTTGAGCATCGCTTTGGGGTACTCCCCCCGTTTGTACAACCGGGTATCTGTACGTTTGGTTATTACTGCCCTGCGAGAAGTTGTCTGCCTTGACATGTGGAAGTAACCTCTTTTGCAGCCTTCTGTGCTCCCTTCTAGGGCTGTGTGCAGTGTTTGCCTCTCAAAACTGTACCTTGCTGGCTACCTGCTTGAAGTATCCTTGTGTCTTAATGGGCTCCACCTTACAAGCAGCGACTATGTCAATAGCTTCACTGATTCTCTCTCTCTAGTCTTAGTTGACCACCCCATTTAGATTGACTGATAGTGTCAAGACCATTATTAACCATCCTCACAATCACAACTGTTCAATTTCTCGGTCCTTTAGGCCTCAGTAATCCCTTTCTGTGTGCTGGGAAGGCCCACTTACTCTGCTTTCACAAGAGTACTTTTGGAAGACTGTGAATCTGGCAGTGATAAGCATCTTCCTCCATGGTCTTTTCTTGTCTTTTTTTCCCCACAATTGTACAAAAAGGAAAGAAAAAGTAAAATTGAGGCTAATATTGAAATTTTTGATGAGTTATTGGATAATTCCTTTTTAATATGTATTTAGTTAGTAATTACCACAGTAGTAATAGTAATAGTTGCTGGACATTAGGCTGGACACAGGGATACAGAGATATCCATAAAAATATTCTTACCTTTTAATGGTTTAATTTAAATGAGAACATTCTTATTTAATATTTATAAATCAATTAAACAGTTAGTGTTTAATGGGGGTAGGAAAGACTACATTGGAAAGGATGTCCCACTACTGATGGAGAATTTGGAGCCAGGTACACAGGCAAAGTGACATGAACTGGGTCTTGAAGGACAAGAATATTTTTTTATGAAACAGATAAAAGAACGGGGATAGGAAATTCAACGTAGAGACTGACATGTTCAAAGGCACAGAAGAATAACAGAACATAGATTAAAAACTGGGGGGCTGTACCTGATGGAGATGTAGTAAGACATGGGGAAGGGAATTCAGCAAGATGAAACTAGAAAGGTAGGTTAACTTGTAATGATCTGGAATCGTCCACCATTGGCTTTGGACCTTTTTTTGTAGATGAGCGGTAGGCAACTTTTGTACAAGCGGGAAAAATCAGAAAACATCAAAATCCTCATGGGCCACGTTTTTTTTTCCAGTTCAAGTTGAAAGTAACTTTGAGTCTTACAGGGAGTGTGGTGTGTATGTGTGTATATATAAGAATATATATATCTTCACAAGTTTTGTTACTTATTTTGACGGCTATATCAATAAGATGATTAGTATTCAATTTTAGTCACTGGAACGTTGATATGTGGACGCACTTCTGAATTTGCAGCAACACAGCTTTCCAGCGTTTGATACTTGACATTTGTACGATACTGTGAAGAACTTAAGGCTCATATGCATGACTTCACCTTATTCTGAAAACCACTCTAAGATAGGTGCTGCCATTACCTCTATCCAACAGAAAAAGTGAGGTTCAGAGAGTTTTACCCAAAGCCAAACAATGATTTAACAACAGGACTATGCCAAGAATGGTACAAGGCATTGGGAAATATGTGAGATGTAGAGCGTTGTTTCAACCACTATGGCTCGGCTTCCCCCAAAGCCAATAAAAGTCACACCCTAATCATGATGCGTGTTCAACTGGCAGCTCAGAGCAGCGTCACTGTCTCTGGTTCTTAGAACATGAGGGCTCCTGAATCTCTGTGTAATACAGCACTGAACCCAACAGATTCTGGCCTTACCATCTGGAGAATCTGCCCTACGCGTTTTTAAGTAGGTAGGTGCTTTCCCTGAGGCAATTCCACCACCATTCCCCACCCTCTGCCACTGCAGCCAAGATCACCCGGCCAGAGGCTCTGGCCTTGGCATATGATTTTTTTAAAGGGTTCCTTTTCCACGAAGAATTTCTCTACCTAGTCCCATGTCTTGGGCCAGCAATGTGGACTGCAGGACACGTGTCCACTGCCACAGAGAGTCGCCTGCATTTTTATAGGCAATGTAGGGACATTGAAAGCCTTGCGTTTTTGTTTTAGGAAGGTAACTCTGGTGACTTTATCTTTTCTGCTTCAGTACCTCACTTGCTAAAAATAAAAACCCCATAGGTTTAATGTCTTAATTTCAGGCACAGTCCAGGACATATTTGAAGTTGGCACCTTTAGAAAATAGTTCTTCTTTAAATACGTAAATGTGGCCAGAGGGACAAATCCTTTTGCGGTGGGGGGGGGGGTTCCATCACTGCCTTCTTCCTCCCTTCTCAGTGGGCATGTTTGAAGCCCAAAGAGAGTCAAGCGCTTTGCAATCAAACAATACAGATTTGCAGTGAGTTTAATGCCAGTTAAATGAATGAATAAAAGAGATTTATTAACTTATACGGCTAAAACATGAATTGTTTGTGAATGAAATCTGTGGAGAAAAATGGGAATAGGGCCTGGAGTGTAAAGAATCCTGTGAAGAAAGATGTTGACAGCAACAAAATGAAACTGTTTCAGAATTGGTATTAACTGGGTGATTTGAGTATCAATTAGGCAATTTGGGTATTAATTAGATAATTTGTTTCTGCTGCAGAATCTTATGAACTAGAAATGAACCTGTAAGGATGGTTTGGTTGTGTGCACGTGTGACTGTAATACTGGGCCTGGTGCCAAACTGAAGTCCCCAGAAAACTGAAGTCCTCGATTTACCTGGGAACAGGTTCAGTGGTGTTAGCAGAAGCTTTAGCCGTAACATCAGTGACCATACTCAGGATGACCTAATGCAGACATCCTCAAGGCCAGAGTGTCCTGTTCCCTCCTTCACATCGCAAGGACGGTCAGTAGCCAATGCTTCAACGAAAGTCTGCTTTAAAAACCCCTAGTTATAGGGACTTGTCATTTCCATGGATTACTACAATTTGGGAAGATCACTGAAAATAGAGTCAGTCAAATTTACAAGGGCCAAGCATCCTCAGAAGAGAATTTTAGCACCATTTATTTAATTTGGTTGACATCGGCTGACAGAATAAGTTAGTATTTTCCAGAACAGAGATTCAAGAATCCTTGTCTTTCTCTCTAGAAACCAAATTGAAATATTTTAGCATCTACTGTAAACTATAAACCACTGTAGCTCAGTGTACTCATTCTTTAGGGGAAAATTACTTTTTATTAAGATTTTACTGGCTAACTCAGCACCGGCCCATCTAGAATCTTTGTTCTGGGAGAGTAAGGAAGTTGTCTTATACATTTTGCCACGTTTAAAACACTGCCTTGTATACAGCAGGCTGTTGATAAATACATAAAGGACACAATCAGTAGAGTTAAACCACTGTGGTGGCCCCCACCTCAACGGGAAGGGTTTAAAGTTATGAAGTTAAATTACCGTGAATGAAACTATTTAAAGAGAACAATTACCAATTAATGTCAGCAAGGAGAAAAAATACTCTTTTCTTCTACTGGACTCCTTAGGGCCCTGAAGTACTACCGAGGTGGCTTTCGCAGACTTTGGATATATAAAGGCTGCCAGCAGATGGCCTAACGATTCCATCGTTTGCCAGGCATCGAGCCTGTTCTATATAAAGAAAAGCACTGGATGAGTACTAACTTTCCCCTTGATTTTTTTTTTTTTTAAACAGAGATGATGTTTAGTATATTTCCCATTATTTTCCTCTGTATTAAACAATTGATTCGAGATGCTGATTTTAATATAGCCTAATCTAATCAGTAAGAAAGGGTATACTGTTTATATATATGCCAGATCACCTCGGAAGATCTGTAGAGATGACATACTAATATCATTGCCTCAGGGATAAATTGATTCATCAGCAGCCATGTGTAAATGAGGATTTTTATTTTGCTCTAGAAGGTCCTTACAAGTCATATAAAATATTAGCCCATTTTGATGGCTTTTCCAACTTTCCTAAAAATCAGTGTAATAGAACTGTTAATGTTCTGACTCAGTTTACCTGGAGCAAACTTCCTCAGAGTTCTGAGGTTATTTATCGATTATATATTTGTCTATCAGGGAAAAGTACTCTTTCATCCAAAAAGTATATTGAATTTGTTCTTACTTAGTAAATATGAAAACTTTATTATGTCTGAAGAGAAACACAAGAGCAAAAGGAGGAAGGTGGAAATATTTTTTTTTTAATGATTTTATTTATTTATTTGACAGAGATAGAGACAGCCAGTGAGAGAGGGAACACAAGCAGGGGGAGTGGGAGAGGAAGAAGCAGGCTCATAGCAGAGGAGACCGATGTGGGGCTCGATCCCACAATGCCAGGATCACGCCCTGAGCTGAAGGCAGACACTTAACTGCTGTGCCATCCAGGCACCCCGAAGGTGGAAATACTTTACTTATTAACTCTACCGATATAAAAATAAGTCATTCCATTATTTTTTTTTGGAAATATTGTCTCTCTTCTCAGGTATTCAATTGCTTTCCCCTACTTGACTGTTAACACTTATGAGGATAAGTGCTTTGTCTGTCTTGTTGATTATTGTTTATATGCTGACTTTTGGTAACAGTGCCTGGCATATGGAAATAATTGATTTAATAGTTACGGAATGAAAAAAAAGTGATTCTGAGTATATTTTCTGGGATAAACCAATAGGAAAGAAAAATGAAATTTGGCATCATGAATAAGAGTCTCAATTTTGGGCCATTCAGAAATTTAAAATAATCTGGCAAGTTATTTTTCAGACATTTGCCCCATCATACTTGCTTATACCTTGAAATATGCAGCTCACTTCCTTTGATGTATTACTTATTGGATATGTTACCCAAGATAAAAGACTGTTGTTGCAGAAAACCAACCATCTATCTCCCCTAAGATGTTATCATAAAAAAATAGAAGCGAAAGGAATAACACACATAGCATGAACAGGTGCACCTGAAATCAGGAACCACGCCCACAGTGTTTGTGTGTTATTCTTTATAAATATCTTAAGACCTGTATATACTAAATTTCACATATTAAAATTTTTTTAAAAGAAAATGGAAAGGAGATAAAGTGATTTAATCATTTTATCCTTGCAACTTCATTTCCTTCCATTTGTGGTTTAACCAGGATTTTTTTTTTTTAAGATTTTATTTATTTATTTGACAGAGAGAGACAGTCAGCAAGAGAGGGAACACAAGCAGGGGGAGTGGGAGAGGAAGAAGCAGGCTCCCAGTGGAGGAACCTGATGTGGGGCTCGATCCCATAATTCCGGGATCACACCCTGAGCTGAAGGCAGACGCTTAACGACTGAGCCACCCAGGTGCCCCTTTACCAGGATTTTGAAAGAAGAAAAACAGGCCCTTCCACCCCCATCATGACATCTTTCTGATTAGCCTTCTAAATGTATTTGATATTGTATGGATATTGCCATAGTAATTAGAAAAGGAAGTCATTTTTGTTTCCCAGTGGAACTGTTATGGCTTTCTTTTTTGACGTTTACAATATTGTTTTATTTTTTGCTAAGCAAATCATTGGAAAATTATTTCTTGTTAAACATGAATGTGGTATTTGAGATTTATGATTGTGTCATTTTTAATTTGTATTTTTGAAGTAAAAACTCTCTCATGGAAAGAACATGCCATTATTAAATATATATCAAAACTGATTTCACTGATATAAATGCATAGTCTCAATGAATAATAAGAATGTTTAAAAATAATTTTAAAAATCTAGACCCCTTAATCAAAAGCTCACATATCTCAGAAGATTCTGGAAAGATATTTGGTATTGTCAAGCTGATTTTTTATTTTTATTTAATTAATTAATTTATTTATTCATTTTTGATTTAAGAATTGATTTATTCATTTTGATTTCAGAATTATATCTCCTTTTTTTTTTAAAGATTTTATTTATTTATTTGACAGAAATAGAGACAGCCAGCGAGAGAGGGAACACAAGCAGGGGGAGTGGGAGAGGAAGAAGCAGGCTCCCAGCGGAGGAGCCTGATGTGGGGCTCGATCCCAGGACTCCAGGATCACACCCTGAGCTGAAGGCAGACGCTTAACGACTGAGCCACCCAGGTGCCCCTGGATAATATTATTTTATCTAAATTTTCTAATTTTTAAAAGAATTAAAAAACTACACTGTAAACAACACTTGGAATTGAGATTGCTAAGAAATAATAAAACATGGTTAGGAAAATTTCTTCTTTATATAAAATAGATATTTTATACAAACATACAGAAATACTCTCTTTAGAGATACAGATAAAGATACATAGAGAGAAGCAAGACTGAGCTCACAAGGGGCCAAAGAGGCCACATATTGTTCTAGACACAAGAGTGAACAGAACAGATTCAAATCTCCGCCTGATGGATTTACATTCTAGTGCAGGGGGAGGCAAACAATAGCAACAAAATGTATGTTACAAAATGCTAAGCAGGAGAGTGAAAAATTTATCTGGCTGTATTGTTTACTAGCTAGATGACATTGGTCAAGGAATTCATCCTCTCTAAGGCTCACCTTCTGTATTAAAAATGAGCCTAAAGCTTAGTACAAATGGATGTCATAAAAAGCAAATGAGATAATAAATATAAAGTGCTTATTTAAGTGCGTGGTATATAGTCACATCTATATTAAAGGTGCAATAATAATTTTAATTAGCAATATCTAAAAAATTCTTTTTAATTGGGGAGGTAGCATATAAGCAAAACATTGATTGATAGCTAGATAGGGTGTTCAAGGAGAAGAAGAGAGGTTATTTCTATTAGATGGATTCACGGATATTGTGGCTTTTAAACTGAATTTTACAAAGTTTTTTGAAGAGGACATCAAAAAAATCACAGGTGAAGGAGAATTACATATATGAAAAGAGAGTGTGAACAGAGGATTTCTTAAAAGATCCTTGAGGACACACACGCCACAGGAAGGGGCAGCTAGGCCACATCTGGGACCAGGCCCTAAACCAACTTTTGATATTTTTGTTGATTAAAAAAAAGGCACATTCACAATCAAGTGTGTCATCCAAAGAGATATTAAAACAAAAATGGGTAACAGAGATTTACTAACTGGGGAGAAAGCAAAATTAAGGGCTGACAAGTCCTGAAGCACAGTGGTGAACGTGTGTCTGTCTGTCCCTGTGAAGAGAAAAGAGTACAAAGGTGGCCGGAGGAGGCTCCGCTTGCAGATCCCGGTAGGACTGTAAGTGATGGCAGGTGCTCGATCAACGGGCATCTCTCCTCCAGTTACCAAGCTGCTCTCTGACCCCTGAAAACAGATCAAATCAACAAGTCTAGTTGTAGACGGTGACTTTTGTATTCAGAAAGTCACCAACGCACGGTCTCAGATTTTTTAAAAAGATAAACATAGTGTAATAAGCTCAATTTAAAGAAATAATGCCTAGAGAATGCAATGCCTAGAGAGCTGGGAAACAGAAGGAGGCAAAGGCAGGGGTTCAGAAGTTTGTTCCTCATAACTGAGTTGTTGGTTTACTTTGGAGTTCTGAGGATTCTTTAGGGCGAATTTGACTTCTTTTCCTAGAGTTACTCCTGGGAGTCTGATAGTTGAAAGCCGGAGGCTTTTTACTGTGAGAAGGAGGAAGGAAGCCGCAGAGGACATGTTGGAGCAGCAAAACCAGCTTCGGTGGAAGGAAGATCAAGCAATGCATGCAGCTTTATCAGGCTAATTGTTACACGAAGATATCTAATTCAAACAATATAGTTCTAACGGAAGACCTGTATGAATAAGTTGATCTAATGATTATTCTGTCCGTACTTCAGTCTCGGTGAGCATAAAAGAAGACCGCAGCCAAACCAGAGACTATCTCTGTCAAAACTCTCCCACATCCACAAATGCCTGCCTTTCTCCTTCAGAGAGCCTCCATCGGGCGGCATAAGAGATCCATGGAAGAAAATATGAGCTTGGCCTTAAGACCAACATGTATTTTCTATCATATTCTAAAATGTCAAGTTTCTGTAAGTCTAGGGGAGAGAACATAAGAGTGGGTGTTTTAGACAATATTTTCCTAACAATCTTCGAATCTGAAGGGCATTAGTGATCTAGATTCTATGACAAACGAACGTGAATAAATTCTTTAAACCAGAGACTTTTGGCCAGAGCCACTGTCTTATTCCTTCTGTGTGACATCTATACTAACAGTTATAATGAATGAAAGTATAAAGCACTTTAAATATTCATGTAATTATCAAATTTGCCTTAATGTAGCAATTAAAAAAATACACAGTAAATCAGCAGTTTTAATCAGCCATCAAATATTTGTTGGAAATTACTTTGCCTAGCACTAAGGAGAAGCACTAGAAACATAAAATAAAATAAGGTTTGGTCTTTATCCTTGGATATCTTACAGCCTCTGGAGGAAAAAGAAGCATCCCAGACAAATGCGTGTACACGTCCACACATGTAAACGGGAGGGAGGCAGCCTATAATTACCGCCAGAGGAGTTCAAAGGGACGAATGATTGTACACAGAAAAGAAGTAGTCTTTAAACACACAAAAAAATCATATACACATGTATATAAAAATGTGTATATTTTAATTTTTACTTTCTTGCCCTTTGATGTTGGCAGATAATTCTTAGTATTCTAAACTAACAGCCACCGGCGGTGACGGAGCGATAGGCATCCGAGGTTACAGGAAGAGATCAGACTTGCCTCGACTACACAAATGCAAATATAAAAGAGAGAATGTCTCCTGCTTAGATATTGTGATGGATGTCTACACCCATCCGTCCCTTTGTGGCACTATGTGAACACAGATACACACGCCCTGATGACGGGTGTGGCACATGCTCACCCACGGGCAGCCCGTGGGGTGGACATGCAGCGTTCAAGTGAAACTAGAGTCGATTCCATTTGAAGCTTATGTTCATGACCTTTGCAAATGTTCTGTGTGATTTCTAACTCATACACATAGAGTTATGTAACATTTCTTATTAAGTTATGAATCTATTAAACAGCATACAATGTTATATAGACTGCACATATGTCTATTATGCTACGTACAGCAACGTGGGGCGTTCATCTCTCAGAAGTCAAATTCCCCTTCGCTCAAAGGGTTTACTTAGCATCCTGTAAGATCCCAAATACACACACAGAAAAACAAATTCTCAAGTTTTTTCTTGCTTATTAAACCTCAGCCATTTGCCCTAGTCTCACGTTCACTAGGCCTCAACAAAGGCACTGAGTGCTTTCCGGAACATAGATTTAAATGAGGCCCCTGCCCAGTGGGCTTACAACCTAATTAGACAGAGACAGTTGACCAACATATGCCCGCAGACTACAGTTGGCCACTTATTTATTCTCTAATTAACATAAAGCAGCAGGGCCACAGCTCCGCCTGTGCTCCGTGAGCAGGGGAGCGGCTGTGTGTGCTGTAAACTCTGCGGGGAACGAGACTGCTGCTTTCTGCGGGGGTTTTCAGCAGGCATTCTCTTGCTTCTGGCTCGTCTCCATAATTAATATTCCTGTGCGTATCTTGCTGTGACTATAGATGTCCAAGCAAACAGAGCCTCGTGGCACAGCAGAACCACTTAGTTCAGGCGTCTCGGTGATCAGTGCAGGTCACTGTGCGGTTGATTGACGGTCGCACAGGCAATTCTGTTGAAAACATAGGCCAGAGCCAGCCAAAGTGGTCAGTCCGTGCCTTAGTTTGGTCTTTTCAGCCAAACGAGGAAGATTTTCATCTGATTGCGGTAGATTGGCAAGGGCCAGTGGCTTCTTTCTGCCGTCCTCACTGCCCTTCCTAAACCCTCCTGCAAGGGCTTCCGTTTTTTAAATTTCTCCTTCCCTCAGTGTGTTCCGTGTGATTCTAAAAAAGTGTTTGAAGTGACATAAAGATGTACAGTGTCACATTTTTTTTTTAAATAGGTATGTGAGAATATTACTGTGAGAGAAAGATAAGCACTAGGACCCATCAGATAAGGTTTGAGAAAAAGTTGATCCCTGAAATCCACGTCAAGAGTTCACAAGCATTTGCTAGACAAAATCCTTCATGAAGATGGTAGATGATTTGAGTATTCATTGTTTATCCAGAGAGAAGAATGCAAGCAAGAAAATCGTATTTTTTCCCCTAACTCTAGGGATATATTTGATGGTGGAAAAAGGTAAAACACATTTGTTTTAGGTTACAGACACAGAGTATTGCCAGTTACTACTCCTCTAATAGTCTCTTTAAAATTCTAGTTAATGCTCTTGACCTATTATTAATCCTAATTAAATCTTCTGAGAATAAAATCTTCACAGATTTACAGTCAATGCGGTTTTCAATCTGCTATTGGAGAAGCTGATGTTCTTCTTTCTTGGGGGGTGGGGGTGGGTATTGTTTTTGTCCTCCATTCTATACGATGTCTTCAAAAATAGTGTAGATGTTGGAGAACATGATTTTCTATGGTATTGTTGTTCCTTTGTTTAATGCTAATATTTTCAAACATACATAATTGTCGTGGGATAGTCAGTTAATATCATTACTTGTTTTAACGTGTTCCTCAGGTGAACTTGAGCATAATACAGTAGATACTTGGACTAGTGGGAATTTAATGCTTCTATAGACATTTCCTCTATTTCCCAATGCATTGTAATTCTGTGGACTTATTGTTATGTTGCTGAAGTAACAAAATATGCACAATCCCATTCAAAGTATAGTCATGAAATTTGGGGCCTAATGACACTAATCAAGAGCCTTATTTTCACAAATCAAGTAAAAGACGAAAGGTCTGAGTCAAAATATAAGAATCTATGTAACCCCTAGGTAACTGCTTCCAAAGGGTCCCCCAAACACCAGTGTTATCGTTTCTGCGTGATAAAAAGAGTTGGCATAATCAGACTAATCATAGTTTAGAATTTAGGTGTCCTGATAAATGTCCTTAATCTTAAACATCTTGTGCTTTAGAAATCAACGGTCGTTTCAGTGTTTTTGAGTCCAATTGTTGCTTTAATTCTTTTTTAATGTACATGCGAACATGCTTATCATCGTGAAAATAAACCCCCCGTTGAAATGAATATCTAAAGCTAATGCAGATTTGCTTTTTTCTACTGAAAACTCTATATCTGGAATTTTAAACCACTCAATATTGTGTGTGTCATTTTGCGGGGGGGGGGGGGGTTTTATTCTTTTTCTCTCTCTCTCTTCTCCCGTCTTCCATTTTTACTGTGGAAATTTCATGCAGGAAAACAGGAAATTCCATCCAAGTTGATCTAACCTCAGGGCCTCCTCCAAGCTTGCTGGGGAATCAGTGCTCTGTCACCTCTGAGAATAGAATCCATTTTGGGTTCTTGTATTACCTGCCTCTGGTACTTGGGAACTTATTTGCCGACTGACTGAATTATTTTAACTTTGGTATGATGTCCTTTATTGCAGTTTCCAATTTAGTTTTTTAAAAATCAAGACTAAATTGAAATAGTTCAAAGTATAGTGCCCCCTCCCAAATGAAGTACTTAACTAAAAATTTCAAAGTGAAAGTGATATATCAAAGGCAGGAAGCACAATTTAAGATGGAATTATAGTGTTGTAATTCTAAGAATTCTAAAATATTTTCATTCCTTCAAATACATTTCCTTAAGAAATACAGTTATTTGCAAATGACTGCAACTATGAGCAAATTAGCACAATAAAAATATTAATAGTTGTGTCAGCATCTGTAAGATTTAGTTGTTTTGATGGTACTTAATAGGTAGAACTAGCATTTCTGGGCTCCTGCCAATTGACCATCTGTCTAGATAGTCTGTGGAGAATCCGAACAGCTGAACTTTTGGCACGTCCAATTACACTGAGCAGCTACCAACCCTGTTGTAGGTTATAACAGAGGAGAGCGTCTCCAAAAGGTTGTGTTAATTGATTTAATGCCGAGAACTTTGGGAATCTAGACGTAGTCATGGGAGCGTCTCAGTTAGTCTTAGTGAGTGGAACCCATAAAAACATAATTTAATTAAATAAGGGCCCTTCTTCTTACAGGTGTTTTGCTAGGCATTTTGAGGGATACAATGATAACATAATCCTTGCCCTTTATTGCATACAAGATAATATATGAAATAAAATTTATGTTATCATATCTCTAAAGGAAGGCAGCCAACAATGTCAAAAATATTGCTACTTTTGTTGTTGGAGTGCTGGGAGGAGAAAGCTACTTCCATTGGAGATAAGAAAGTAGATCATGAAAGGCATGTCATTCGTGTTAAGTCTCAAATATGGACATGCTTTTGTTTGTTTGTTTTTTTTATAATTAATTTTATTTTATTATATTATGTTAATCACCATACAGTACATCCCCTGATTCTGATGTAAAGTGATGCTTCATTAGTTGCGTATAACACCCAGTGCACCATGCAATACGTGCCCTCCTTACTACCCATCACCAGTCTATCCCATTCCCCCACCCCCTCCCCTCTGAAGTCTTCAGTTTGTTTCTCATAGTCCATAGTCTCTCATGTTTCATTCCCCCTTCTGATTACCCCCCTTTTCTTTATCCCTTTCTTCCCCTACCGATCATCCTAGTTCTTATGTTCCATAGATGAGAGAAATCATATGATAATTGTCTTTCTCTGCTTGACTTATTTCACTTAGCATTATCTCCTCCAGTGCCGTCCATGTTGCAGCAAATGTTGAGAATTCGTTCTTTCTGATAGCTGAGTAATATTCCATTGTATATATGGACCACAGCTTCTTAATCCAGTCATCTGTTGAAGGGCATCTCGGCTCCTTCCATGATTTGGCTATTGTGGACAATGCAGCTATGAACATTGGGGTGCATATGGCCCTTCTCTTTACTACGTCTGTATCTTTGGGGTAAACACCCAGTAGTGCAATGGCTGGGTCATAGGGTAGTTCAATTTTTAACTTTTTAAGGGACCTCCACACTGTTTCCCATAGTGGCTGTACCAACTTGCATTCCCACCAACAATGTAGGAGGGATCCCCTTTCTCCACATCCTCTCCAACAATTGTTGTTTCTTGCCTTTGGACATGCTTTTGAAAAATAAAGTTAGAGTTGGAGATTTTACCAGGCTGAGGGACAGGTTGACTAAAAACAGTGAAGTAATTTAAGGAATTAAAGAAGACTAAAATTGCTTGGGGCCAAATCAAACTGAGAAATCACTTTAGAAATCTAGATGTATGCCACAGAGAGCCAGTAAGGCATTCTGAGCAATGGAGCCATAACACCGTGGTAGGATATGATACACAAACGAAAGTATAGTTAGAAAAATCCGGGAAGAAACTCCTACAATAATAAAACTCAGAAGAAATAGTGGCTTCACTTGAGCAAATGGAAAGAAAAGGAGGGTTGATTCAAGAGATGGAGCTAAGACAGAAGGTTAATACTTCAACTTTATGAAATACTTCCTTTATGTAAAGGGAAGAAGGAAAAAATCAAGATAATTCTAATGTTTTGAGAAGCAGTGACTGAGGAAGTTTTATGCAATCAATTGTTATACAATCAAATGAGGTATAGAATTCAGCAAAAGGCACAGGTTTGGAGATATGTATACAATCAATAAGGTCGTACAAGTACCTGGAAGGATGAATTTTGAAAAGTGCCCCTACTGAAGAGACAGAAGAAAGACAGAGAAGAGCTCAGGGGGGGAAATATGGGAGAATCAGTTGAACACAGTGAAATGAAAAGTGTTCACAAGCAGGTGCTCATCAAGGTTAATTGCCTGAGAGATGTTAAGGAGAAGGAAACCTTAATGCCACCAGAATGAGAATGCAGAGGTCACGGGGGAGCTTCAGGGGAATAATTGTAGTTGAGTAGGTAAGTGTCAAAGTCACATTATATTCATTGTACTTCTAAAAGTAGTGTGACGTTTGCTAGTGAGATTGAGATAAAAGAAATTAGATAGATGAGAGATGATAGATATCGATAGATATGCAGACAGACACAAAGATAGAGGTAGAAAATCATCACTCAAGGAAATGGTTGAGAATATTGTGTGTGTGTGTGTGTGTGTGTGTGTGTGTAAATGGGTAGTCACTGAAGGCAAGATGAACACTAGCATTCTATCAAATAATGTAAAATAAAGGACTGTTACAGAGGTTTGGGTAAGGGTAAAGAAACCAACAAAGAGTGTTGACCTTCTTCCCAGCCCTAGATCTGAAGAAGAAGGGATGGAAATAGAAGACCCCAGTGAGCACGGGGGCTATCCAGGGATCAGTCATGGCAAGCAATGTGACCCGTAGCACAGAGGGCAGGTAGAAGGAAAGGGCACAGTTCTCCCCCCTCAGCCTCCTATCTCCTCTTCCTGCCTTCCATCCACAGAATAAAATATAAACCTCATCAGCACTCAGCCTTTGTTGTACAGTTCTTGGGAGTCTGTCTCTTGAAGCATAAATCAAGACAGAATGGGTATAGAATGCACAGTGGGAGACAAGCATATTCTAAGCAAGGAAGAAGTCCCAGGAGAAAAAGAAGGGAAGTGTAGGAAAGAAGATGAGATAATAAGTGGAACAAAGTTCAGGAGAAAATGAAGGCATACATAGAAATTGTAAATTAAAAAGTGCAGCTGCGAGCGCCTGGGTGGCTCAGCTGGTCGAGCAGCCCAGTCTTGGTTTCAGCTCCGGTCCCAATCTCAGGGTCGTCATCAAGCCCTGAATCGGGCTCCGCGCTCACCAGGGAGTCTGCTTGAAGAGTCTATCCCTCTGCCCCTCCCCACCT
This sequence comes from Ailuropoda melanoleuca, assembly GCF_002007445.2. Classification (NCBI taxonomy): domain Eukaryota; kingdom Metazoa; phylum Chordata; class Mammalia; order Carnivora; family Ursidae; genus Ailuropoda; species Ailuropoda melanoleuca. The sequence continues at coordinate 27,053,031 of NC_048228.1, read as the reverse complement.
CTCTCTCAAATAATAAATAAATCTTTAAAAAAATAAATAGAAAGTGCAAAAGAGGAAAAGATGAGATGAAAAGCAATTTTGAAGTGGATGTAAGGATTTGTGTTAGAAGCCCTGGTCTAGAACAGTTTTACAGAGTTTGCCTTTGCCAAACTAGGGCAAACAGTTACAAATTCACAAATGTTATCAGAACATAACCTTGATTATTTTTGCAATGCTCAACTAAATAATACCTTAAAATTATTACCAAATGAGGACTCTACTAAATATATTTATTAATTTAAAAAATATCTGTAAAAATAAGTACACTTAATGACATAATGTGATGTATGTATATGTGTGTGTGTATATGTATATATTTGTATTTTATATATATGGAAAATATTGTTACAACGATACAAGTGTTTTCATAATATGTCCTATAGAATACTCTAGAAAAAACAGTTTTCATAATAGTTGTTTTCCAATCATCATATCTATGTTTCAAGCCAAGAGATGAGAAAGAGAGAAAAAGGGGGATGTTTCTTCACCTTGAAAAAGGTTTCCTGAAAGCCCACACAGCGCTTCCACCTGTATCTGTCTGTCTATAATTTAGTCACATGGGTCTGCCTAATTCTGAGAAACGATGGGCCTTCTAGCTGAGTGTCAGTGTCCTAGAAGGAAATCAGTATTCTGATCATTTGAACGATAGGGAAAACACAGATTTGTTTGGCATCTGCGTTTTCTGCCTTCCTGTGTTAAGATGCTCTTAGAAGGAGAGTGTTTTTGTTACTAATGTGGAATCAAACTCGTAAGTGAGAGTTGTAGAAACTAAGGACACTAGTCCTGATTTGAAACACTGCTCTAGGGAAAGAAGCACTTGAACATCTAAAGGACAGCATGAAGTAGGGAAAAATGTATGTTTGAAATAAAACAGGTAGAGTTGGAGAGTATGAAAAATGTCAGTGTAGAACATTTTCCTAGAATTAGCTCTACGTTGAACTTTAAAATAATTTTGAAAGTCATCAAGGACAGAATATATTTTAAATTAAATATCCTGAAATGAGATCTCTTGACTTTCCTTAAAGAAAAATTTTAGGGGAAGGTTTAAAAAAATAGTGCATGGATTTACAGAAAACTCTAATCCATAGTGAGACTAAAAATTTGCAACTTAGAAAATGTATTGCAAATATTGTTGCATAGGAAGGAAATAACCATATTATAAACTCTAAGCACTATTTAAAAAGTGGCAAGAAAAACAAAATTCTTATATCTATACTATCATAATTCTGCATTTTTTAAGCATGATTTTGTTCAGAAGATAGTGATCTGTACTGTCATGACTTGAATGAGGTGTGAGGGCAAAAAAACATGTCTGTTGGATAAATATAATCATTCTTAGTGATTCTATTAAGCTACATGAAAAATGATATATTCCATGAGTTAATTTTTAAATTCTGCCTCATCTTTTCCATACATAATTTATTTCCATACCTCACTGAATCAAAAGTGTATCACTCGATTAACTTTTATTCTCAATTATCTTTAAAAAATTCTTTTGTATTTGTATATCTTAGAGTTTCAAAGTTGTCCTTCAATAACATTTTTCTTGCATTCAGTGTATGTTACAGATGTAATAGTATTATAATTTTTGTTCTTTCAGAATACAAATGATTTGGAGAAAAAAGTGTGGATTGGTGAATAATTTTACCCTGATAAATTAGGAAAATGGTTTCTTATAAATATAAAAATACAAATGGCACAAATACAAGCTAATATTACAGAGGTACAGAAAAGATGACAGAAATGGCAGGATATTTTTAAAAAGACAGTTTTATATACTTTATAAGAAACCAAAAAAATTTGATAAATTCAGACTATACTAATATATAAGCCCAGGAAACTATTAATAAAAGCAATAACACATAAAAATCTAGAAAATAATCTTTGTACTCAGACAGCAGGAGTACTTTATTACTGAAGTGTCTACCCCTTGGCACTCAGAGTATTGTTTGTAAAACAAAAGGTATTGATTACAGGGTTTGACTATTACTAAATTCTTACACACTGTTTCATATGATACTTAAAACAATCATATTGAAAGCAATATCATTATCTTCATTTTACAAATGGAGAACCTGAACCTTAATGAATGTAAATAATATGATGAATGTAAAGAAAATGATGATCACAAAACAAGCCAACAAGAGAACAGCTGTGGAACCTGAGACTAGTTGAAAGCTTAAGTCCAAATTCTCAGCCACTTTAAGTATTGCTTTTTTTCTGTAAAAGACTATTTCTTTTCCTTGCTGTGGAAGCTGCTGTGCTAAAAATTCTGGATATAAGTAAGAGAATAAAAAAAAAGACATACTTCAAAGAAAAGAATGTTGTAAGGGGTTAGAAAAGTGTATGAATTAATACTACCATTTTATAAGTTGTAGTCATCAAATTCAAAGTGTCTCATATCACAGAGCACCTTGAGACTTCAGTTATGTATTTTTGATGCTGTGCCAAATCTCTTGACAAATGGTACTTTTAAAAAATATCAGTTGCAATGTGGAATCTAAAACCCTATCAACAAACATTTTGTATTTTGTTACATTAAAATCCATTGGTCTTTATAAAAAAATACAGTGTATAAAGGTGCTTAATTTCAACAGCAATGAATTTACTTTCTGGTTATCTTGTAAGGAGTAAAATATGGCTCCAGAATCTGTCTTGTTTGAAAACTGGCCCTACCAACTGGACAACTTACATAGTACTACTATATCTCAATTATTCATCTTTAAATGGTAATAAATATAAAACTTATTTAATACTGTTGTTGTTTTATATGCATTAATATATGAAAGATCTTGAATTTCCTGAAGAAAGTTTTTAAAAATAAATTTTAGTTAAAATTATTTTTAATATTATGGACATTTGTAAAAGGTGACATATTTTTTTAAATCATGGCTTGCTTATTTGAAAAAAACAAAATCAATGTTTTAAAAATAGACTATTGAAACATAGTCTATGAGCTTTCTAAGTATAGGGACTGCAACTCTATCATATTTGTGTTCCCAGGACCTGGCGCGCAGAGGACTCTGCATGTATGTTTATTAAGTAAAATAATCAAATATCTAACGTAGGTTTACTTAAATCTTTGTATCCAAATATTGGAAAGTTGTTCATCTTAAAATAATGTAATAGTTCTATAATGGTTGAAAACTTACAAATAACTTCTACATATGATCACATGTGCCCTTACTACAACTCCCTCTGATATCAAAGGTCTTTAAATTATTATTTCAAATAACATTTATTGAAATTGTCCTACGTACAGGACATTTTACTAGATGATATTTGGGAGTGAGCATAAACATGTAAAAGATACAGTTTCTTTACTCAGGAGCTTTTAATCTATGACCTTAATTTAAAACAAGTTTTAAAAAATGTATCATGGCTTTCCAGTTTCCTGTTCCATATATAGGGAACTTGGAAGTACAATTCTGTCCTTACAGCAAGTAAGAACCTGACAACCTAAAAAATCAACAACTCTTTCTAGGTCCATACAAGAGGGGAGGTCACAGGGCAAACTGCAGCCCCTTAAACTGGAGAAAAGACAGGTGAAAAGAGGGTGTCATGGCTTACAGGAGCAGGCTCGCCAGTGGAAAGCAATGTGGGAACCAGTGCCCGATACATCATGCCTGGCTACCCAGAAAAATCACAAAGCATTCCAAAAGGCAAAACCCCCCACAGTTTGAAGATAGAGAGCAAGCATTAGAGCCAGACATGGCAGGGATATTGGAATTATCACACCAGCAGTTAAAAAAAATCAATAATTAATACACTAAGGGCTCTGATAAAGTAGATGGCATGCAAGAACAGATAGGCAATGTAAGCAGAGAGATGGAAATCCCCAGAAAGAACCAAAAATAAATGATAGAGATAAAAAAATATATCATGCCATGGGGGAGACAGAGTAACTGAGTTTCTTGTCTGTAAATAGACATTAACAACAACTCCTACCATTGACTGAAACATGTCAAAATTTGCATGCATTCATAGGTGTGTGAGAAATCTACATAAAGATGGCAGTTACATCACAAAGATTTTCTCTGTTCCCTTTAAAAACACAACTAACAATAAAGCAATCAAATTGTGCTGGTCTACTAAGACAAAGGCTGGCAGAAATGAAAACAGCAGGTTTGAAGGAAGGAAGGCAGTGATTACTGAGACATCCAAGAGGCAGAAGATAGAATCTCTGTGCTTACAGGGAAGCTTACCAATGAGAAGTACCCAGTCTGCTTCCCGGATCCATGGGAGAGCTAAGGCTTAAGAGACTCAGGTGGTGGGGATGAGAGGACGTCATTAAATATCTATGTACTTCATATCTCCGTTTTTACCAGACGGTTTCTGCTCTTCTTTTCTTGGACCAAGATAGAACTAACTGCACTTTCTGAACCTCTCATGGGTGGCTGGGACATGAGACTCACCCTGGCTAATTAATTGTGAGATAAGCATAGATTACCAATGTCACTTCTAGTCGGAGGGAAAAGCCAATGTGAGGCTCTCCAGAGATCTCTCTTCTCTCCAGAATGGTGACCAAACAAAATTTAAGATAATTGATGACCCATCACAATGAGCAACCTTGGTTGTTTTAAGACTGAAGATTTGAAACTGTTTGTTACTACAGCAAAATCTGCTCTAACTTAATTGATAACAGTCTAGATGTGGAACGGATAAACCTCCATCACTTTGCCTAACTGGGAAAGTCTCTGCATCCCCAGGTCAATGAATGGAGGAATTGAACTTAAATGCTCCAGGTATGGGGTCATCAGGCATGGCAGAGAGTTAGTGATAAGGTAAAGGACTGAAATGAAGGGTTGGTGTGAAATACAACACACTAAGTGGAAAAACCTCTGCGGCTATCCAGCATGAGAAAGCTGACACTCAGATGTGTATTTGTCAGCGAAGGATTTGAAGAATGTTCTTCAGAGAAAGCTTCAGAGAAAGACCTACAGACACTGATACTTGAAGATGCCCCAATGAAAAGACCTGCTCATTGCTTTACCATGTTACAGCAGCGCACCGGCTTCCATCCCACATATGCACACCAAACGGTGGTCAAGTCAATAATAAGTAATGAAGTCATTTATTTAAATTAGCATTTAAAAAATTTAAAAAGTAGACTGTCATAATGCAAGCCAAAGTACGTTAGACATTATTTTGTGAATATTTAGTCTCCGCTTATAGTTTTATGTGTCTGTGTGTGCTGGGATATGATGCAAAATGTACTTTTTAGTAGGGTTGCTAAATTTAAAATAAAAATTCAGGATGCTGAGGAACACTTGAATTTGAATGTAAATTTAGAGACTAAAAAAATGATAGCCCAAATTTTAAAAAATCAATAAAATGTTGAAAGATTTGATTGAATGAGAAACTCTTGTTTGGCTTTGTTTTTATCTCTGATTTACTTATTTTAGAACTGGAAGTTTGCACCTCTTAATTAATTGAACAAACAACTTGAAAGTAAAACAAAACAAAGCAATGTATGTAAGTCAAGTCATTATGCTGCACACTTTAGACTTGCACAAGCGCTGTATGTCAGTTATGTCTTGATAAAATTGAAAGAGAAAAATAAAAGAACAAAAGCCAAAACATGGAGAAATATCATAAGAAAAGTAGGGATACAGAGTATTGATCTGGAGCAGAGTCTCACATATTTTTGAAGGAACTAAAAGGAAATTATCAAAGAAATAACACAAACACTTCCAGAACGGAACACATGAGTCTTCATGTGGGCTATATGCCGTACTACAAAAGGTAAACCACCGATGTTAAATTACATCACTGTGGAATTGTGGGTTTTTTTAGTGTTAGGAATAAATAAGACAAAGGCTTGTCTCAGGTAAAGGCCCAAGAGACAAAAATAAGAATCCTTACCTTTACTAGAAGTTAGTAGAGCAATGCGAAAGTATGCAATAAAAATGTTTAAATTCTGGAATTCTGCACCCAGACAAACTCATTATCAACTGTGAGGTGGAACAAAGTTAAAAATGCGTAAAGAATTTAAAATGTATTTTATTAGGGCAAGAGAACAGACTCAAAATTAGGGACATGAGAAACAGATACTGACGTCATGAAAATGCTGAGGGGTGTTCGTTCCAAAGCTGACAGTTTTGGGACAGCACAGAATTCAGATTGGCACAAAAGGGTTCCAGAAAAAAGAAATTGAGTAAGGGAAGTGGTACTGATTCACCCAAAAGAGCAAAGTTCTCATTAATAATCTGACATGGAAAAGGAAGTTGTTTCTGATGGACAAGTGATAAATCTATAGAACTGACAAAGCAATTGAGGCATTTGGAAATATGAAATGTTTTTAACATATTTGAAAAAAATCTGCTGGAGTAGGCAGAACTAAAAAAAAATAGATGGGATATAAGCAACTAGTTCCTTCTGGATGTTATATTCACTGTACGTTCACAAGTGAAACATAACACAAAATACAACTCGATTTAATGGTGAACATTTTCATAATCATAACAATATAATATCTGTCTGAATGAAATAAATATTATGATTAAGCAGACTTACAGCGGGAAAGTGAGAGAAGACAATGTTGCAAAAGAGCTACATCCCCCTCCGCCTTAGCAGAAAGCCAATTGATATTATCTGAACATAATAAATTAACAAATAATAGTGCAAATATGCTAGTCCAAAAAGGGATAAACATATCAGGGTGAAAAACTAAGAGTTGAAATTGTTGGCCTCTGAAAAGCAGAAATAGGGAAAGGAATAGATGGTATTAAAACTAACAATATCCTCTACTAGTGAATTTAAATTGTAAACAAGTTGGCCAAGGTGGTCATCTTTTATCAGGACTTTGTTCCAAATGCATTCTAGCAGATGATTTTCAATAATCCTGCAATCCTATGTATATTACAGTCGTAATGATAGCCAAGTAGCTCGATAATATTTAGAGCCTAATCTTTTATGTAGAATAGTAGTAGTGAACCACAGCATTCAGTACCATATAGACATTACAGGCCCACGGTCCCACATACACCCCCACACACCGTTTATTGTGTTATTTGCTGACCATGCATTTTCTGCATCTATAGGATGCTTGGTTTGGGAAACAGTTAAAATGTCATTTTATTCTACATAACAGGTAAGACATGGTTAAGAGTAATTGAAATCACTTTTTTTCTAGTATGAATTTTTATTATATTGCTTTTAAATTTCTTCATAATTTTCTGTTTTATTCCTATCTCAAGTGAGCAGCGTCAATGAACTTTAATGACCTACGTCTATAGTGTGCAATGGCATGTCCTGTAGCCGGTAACCTTTGGAGTAGATCAAACCATCAAACCGGCTGTTTCTATTACACTTTGATTTGGGCAAATGATTCACGTGCACCTGTATGTTGTTGCTGCAGGCTTGTGGTCAGGTCTCCAGTAGTAAATATGTCCGTTTAATCAGACTGTTGTACTAGCACGGCTCACACACACATATTAACTATATTGACCTCAATAACTTCTGTGCCTTCTCTTTGTTACAAACTTGTCCTTCTTTCCTGCTGAGCAGTATAGAGATTTCTAATCTTTCCTTTGCATTAAATCTATAGCATTTTGACTTTTCTTTTTAATAACAAGGAAACCATATGTGACATATTAAAAGCTGATGAAACTCACAGTGGTGTACAAACCATCCCAAAGTCCTGAAAAATACTCGCATGTATGTCTGGAATTTCTTGACATCATTCATCACTACTATCGCCACCACCCCGGCCGAACTGCCATCCCCCCTCACTGGGGGACTGCCGTTGTCGTATGGAAAACTGCAAAGGGTTTCTGCATATGCTGTTCTTGTTTTCAGAAATGCTTTCCTTTTCCACCTGGTCACGTCCCACTTGCTGTGCTCTTCTCAACTCAAGGGTCATTTCTTCATCGCCTTGATTTGGTGAAATGCCTTTACTAGAGGGTCCTGAGCTGTGTCCCTATTTTTTTTTTAAGAGAGGGAGAAAGAGTGGGGCGGGGCGGGGCGGGGGGAGGGAGGGAGAGAATCTTCCTTTTTTTAAAATTTTTTATTATGTAATGTTAGTCACCATACAGTACATCCTTAGTTTTTGATGTAGTGTTCCCTGATTCATTGTTTGCGCATAACACCCAGTGCTCCATGCAATACGTGCCCTCCTTACTACCCTTCACCAGGCTAACCCATCCTCCCACCCCCGTCGCCTCTGAAGCCCTCAGTTTCTTTCCCAGAGTCCACAGTCAGAGAGACAGAATCTTAAGCAGACTATACGCCCAGTGTAGAGCTGGACATGGGGTCATGAGCTGAGCCAAAATCAAGGTCGGACACTTAACCAACTGAGCCACCCAGGCCCCTGAGCTGTGTCCCTATTTTGAAAAATGCTTGTTCACAAAATATTTTGTCAATTTTATCAAAGGTCTTTAAACTCCATGTGTACAAGATTAGTTCGTGTTTATTCAGCACGTAAAGTTAGTATATATTTATTGAATCAATGAAATAGTTCAGTGTAATAATTTAATTATAATTGTTAGTATGTGCCTTCTAATGCTAAAATTCAAGCCCTGCTTCGTTTAAACTTACTATTGTAGGCAAGTCGGTTTGATTGTTTTTCTAATATTCAGACAAAATAATTACAAATAGATCTTACAGATTCCCGCTATTTAACATCCCGTTAAACCTTTCTTTCTATTTAAGAGGTAAGCACCCTGAAAACATAACTTGAAAGCATCAGTTTTTTGAAATCATTTTATTTTATTATTATTTTTCATCATGATAAGTGTACTCTTTAATCCTCATCCCCTCTTTCACCCATCCCCCCACCCACTTCCCCTCTGGTAACCATCAGTTTGTTCTCTATAGTTAAGAGTCTCTCTCTCTCTCTCTCTCCCTTGCTCATTTGTTTTGTTTCTTAAACTCCACATATGAGTAACATGTGGTACTTATCTTTCTCTGATTTATTTTGCTTAGCATTATATTCTCTAGCTCTATCCAGGTTGTTGTAAATGGTAAGAGTTCATTCTTATTTATGGTGAGTAATATTCCATGACCTATATAAGGTGTCTACCTGTCCCGCACCTTCTTTATCCATCCATCTATTGATGGGCACTCGGGCTGCTTCCGTGGTTTGGTTACTGTAAACGATGCCGCAGTAAACATAGGGAGGCATGTATTCCTTTGAATTAGTGTTTTCGTAGTTTTTGCATAAATACCCAGCAGTGCGATTCCTGGATCCTAGGGTCATTCTATTTTTAACTTTTTGGGGAACCTCCATACTGCTTTCCAGAGTGGCTGCACCAATTTCCATTCCCACCAACGGCGCACACCAGCTTTCTTTTCGATTAGGATCGAGCCGTGACACCGACGATCATTCGAAACCTGAGCCTCCTCTTGAATATGCTGCGATCAAGGAGCGGAGTAAGTTCTATACAACGGGCAAGAAATAAATAGGGAGAAATAAATGATGGGATTATTGCCATTCAGCAACTAGCAATTGAGCATTGCAGTATCTTCTGTCGGGATAAAGAAATGAATCAAATTCATCTCCTCATAAAACTTACAGTTTTGCAGAAGAAATAAGTGATTCATAAAATTATAATATATAGTAGCAAGTGATATAGGTGTCCTAATATCTGAGAACCAGATGTTACCATTTCTACTTCATGTTTCCAGAAATGTTCTTTTAGCAAAAATCACATTCCTGGTTTTGAAAGTTTGGGAACTCTTTTGGACTAAAAATGAGATAGTAATATATGCCTTGTCCCACCCTCTGCATTCTAAATTATTGTCAATCTTCTCTATGTCTCGAAATCCCTCTATTTTCAAATTAAAATTGATTGCTTTTATGAAATGGAGTCTGCCCACTGTTTAACATTAATAAATGAATGATATATTCTTTTAATTGTGTTTGCCAATCTGAATTTTATATAACACTTTCTCTCCACTCCTTCATAATCCTTTTTTGCATGTGTTCAGGGTAAATGCTGGAGGGGCTCCAATTTTGAAGTGTTAAATTATCAAGTGAAATCATAAGAGCAATTTATAAAAGAGATAGCTGGAAATTAAAATACAAAAACCGCTCAAGGTAAAATTCGTGGGGGAACTCTCTTGTCACCACCATGAGACCCTGTGGAACAGATGGAACTGACTCTCTACCTTCTGCTTGGGTACCTGCTGTCTAATTACACCCTAATTAATTAAAGGGAAACCTCCTGCGTGGCTTCAGTAGTAGTGAGCAGGGGGGCAGTCGGAAAGAGACACTTGAATTTAAAAGACTTCAAAATTAACACTAAGAGCTCAGGAAAGCAGTTACCCTTTACTCATTGTGGTCATTTTCCAAGAGCAATTGTTCAAACAACTAACTGACTCCATCCCACCCGAAAGAATACATAGTATGTCTTCTTTTCAATAACTAAGTTCTGTAAATATTTTATTAGTATTTTAAGGATCACTAATACATTTTTACTAAATACATGAGGACTTTTAAGACCAAAGCAGCATACATAAAGTTAAATCTCAACATGTTTCTTTAGTGGTTATTTAAAAAAAAAAAGAAAAGAAAAGAAAAAAGAAAGAAAGAAAGAAAAAGGTTTACACTCCTCTGCTTTAAGAAACTTGTTCCGCTCCCCAAATATTACTTCCATGTTTAAAGTTTCACCCAGTTAATTTCTCAGCCCCAGACCCTGGCAATGAGCATTCTGTTCTCTGCTTCTATAAATTTGACTATTTTAAATGCTTCATATGAATCATGCAGTTTTTATCCTTCTGTGACCGGCTGATTTTTCTTAGTACAATGTCTTCCGGATTCATCCATGTTGTTGCAAATGGCAGAATTTCCTTCTTTTTAAAGGCTGAACAATATTCCGTTGTATGTACATACCGTATTTTCTTTATCCGTTCATCTGTGATTAATTTTTAACTTCTGAAAGTGAAATGAGAAACAGCGTATGTGGGGAAAAATCACAAATGAAGCGTGAGGGAAAACAGTATGCAATTAAATGCTAATTTGCTTATTAAAGGTGATATGGATATGTCCAGATGATTGATCATCATGTTCTTTGTCTTGTAGAATGCCGTCAACTATTCTTTATTGTCTGTTTTGTTCTCATTAATGGAATTTCAAGCAAGAAGTGTATCATGGCCTAGAAGGTGTTCAGATTGGCAGCTATTAGAAAAAGTACTTTGTGGTACAAGAATAATACATAGGTAGAGAGGAAAATTTGGACAACTTTATTCTATCTATCTCTTTCAGGCAAATCCAAAATTATATGCATTTTTGAGGATATATGTAATAATAATAATAATCTCAACTTTAAAATATCTATACATCCTAATTACGTTTCCCTTTTTTAAGAGCTCTGTGAATTTCATATCTTAATGAGATATCTAGGTTTCTGTCCAGTCTCAGGCCCCGAAGGAGATTACTTAGCCTGCGTTCTGCTTGGCAGTTTCTCACTAACTAAAAGTGCTAATTGTGCTTCTCTGGGGGCTTTGCTGCTGCGTACAGAACCTCTGATTGCTTCATAACATGAGGATTCCAGAGGAAAATGGACAGGATCTTTGAGTTGTGTTCTCCGTATCCAGACACTTGGTCACCTATTTGGCTGATGTTTCATTTCTCTTTGAATAAAGACCAATTTTTAGAGGAAATCCAATAATTCTATGAGCTGCAATATGTACAAGAAACCTTTTTAAGTACTCATCTTTAGGCAATGTTCCCCCAAATCGGGATTCTCCTCTCTCTGGAAGACAGTACTCGAAGAACTCTTGTTACAAGAGAGAGTAGGAGGGTTCTCGGAGTGAGGAAGGAGGGAGAGAGAAAGAAAGAACCCAGAAAACTATAAAGAACACAGATAAAGAAGCAATTTTCTTTAGACTTCTCGAAATCTTCTTCTTAATGTCTTTTCTATCGGGTATTAACCAAGGTCAGAATATCTTAAATACCTTTCATTATCGGCTCAGCATGGGCTGCTCCACCATGGTTTGAAGCGGTATATGATGTCAGAGCATAAACTGAGCTGCCTTTACTCTGGAGTCTGGCTTCAATGAATTTTTCATTTAATTTTTCTTTAGAATACCATCAAGACCTTTGCTGTTAGAACATAAGGGAGGGGCGCCTGGGTGGCACAGAGGTTAAGCGTCTGCCTTCGGCTCAGGGCGTGATCCCGGCGTTATGGGATCGAGCCCCACATCAGGCTCCTCTGCTATGAGCCTGCTTCTTCCTCTCCCACTCCCCCTGCTTGTGTTCCCTCTCTCGCTGGCTGTCTCTATCTCTGTCAAATAAATAAATAAAA